>NC_057813.1:641343374-641388809 GCF_018294505.1 Triticum aestivum
AATCACGAATCCACACACTATATATCTCAATGTATGTATCTCTCTCACACAACCCCACGTATGTGGTGTACGTACACAAGAAGAGAATAGGTCCACGTACTCAAGCTTCGTGCCCAGCCACACCCGCGCGGGTACACGTTGGAGCTCATTTCTATACGAAATGGCAGCCCACGTGCTAATTTGAATGCATGTAGCGGTTGTTTACCTATGGAGGTCGTGTACCACGCGTGCACGAAACAAAGTTCGACTTGATATGTTGGCGCGTTATTTTTAAATAAAGTTATATTGCTCAATGGCACGTACACAAAATATAAAATGATTTTTATGGAGAAAAAGGTAGTCTGCTCCACTATATACAATGGAGCCTTCCTTCCTGGGTTTGTCTCTCTTCAGAGTATCTCACACAAGGCTGCGATGGCCTCTTTCTTTCTCACCATTGGTCACTGATCCGGCCGCATCCTGTCTGCCGGCGGAAAGGGAGGATGTGCGTCGTTTCTACATTCGACGGCACCGAGGCACCACGTCCCAATCTGCGGTACACGCCGTTCTCTCTACCCAAGCTCCGGTGCAGTAGGGCCTACGCCACCTGCTCACTCCCGCAGTATGGGCAGATTCCGCCCGCCGCCGCTCATCTAGTTACATCCCGATGACCTCTAGGTATCCCCTCTGGCCTTGCTCCACTGCCCGTCTTCCCACGTCGCTGCATGTGGAAAATCTTACATGTGGATCTTCCATAGTTCTTTACCCAAAACGTAGCTCGTCTATTGTACTTTCCATATTGCAATCTCGTCCTCACACCATTTTAGAAAAACACAACCGTGTTGTTATCTTCCCTTAGGACAAGGAATATGCTTCTTTTTGTCATCGCATGTGTCACCAACTGTTATTGGCCAGTAATTGATTCCTTTCTACCTCTTTTTTGCAAACAGGGCTATCCATTTCACCTCATTGCTATTGTGGCCTTTTGGTGAACTGCACAAATCCCTTTTTTCTTAAGAGTGTTTTGTGTAGTTGTAGTAAAATGTCACACGGGCAACGTCTCTACATTTCAGTGTGACTACACAAAGGGAGATTGGTTCTGCTCTATCCTCCTCATTCAACTCCGAGCCTAATCTTCTCCAACTAGTTAGTCTTAAGAGAGACTGCAAAGGTGACCGGCTTCTATTTGTGTGTTTATTGTTTCATCAGCAATCCTATATTATCGTAATCACACTTAATATCTTTGGAACAGGGACGCTCAGTTCTATTTTAGTGGAACTTCAAAAAAAATCTCTGTGACCAAGGCGACTACCGATCGGCCTGAAGAATAGCATTGGTAGTTATAGCACAACGTCTATTACTAGGGGAAATAATGCGTACACACATGCATGTAGTCCTTCCACCCCGGGTACACACATGCATGCACTTACTCAATTTCGTAGCACGTCGAGTGAAAATTGTGGACTTGATTGTGCTTACCACACCCTAATTAAATAAGCATTAAACCAAATGCGTCTAAAGTCTCTCTGGTGGTGGAAATGCATTGAGAGAAATGCATCATAATGAGGCGCGCCCTGTAAATTGTGATGGAGGGAGGAGTAGTATGAAGGTGCAAAACCAAGTACGTGTATGGCCAGTGAGTCAACGCACCTCGCTTGGCATGTCACTGACATGTGGGGCCAGAGTGTGAGCAAACCGATCTCAATTGACGGCAAAATGGCCAACCCGCCGTTCCGTGAGAGAGACGAGGAGTGAGGACACATAGACATGCTCGCACGGAGGCCAAGATATATTCGAGCATGGTTGATCGGTATCATCATTACATGTTCGATGTTTTTTAATACTATACTATTGGGCTGCCGTTTTCCGCCCTTCTCCCGAATAAATGTGTACTTTATCAGAGATTAAAAAAATAAGAGTACAGACGCTCCACCATGCAGTTCTAGTAGAAGTACTACTCGTACTACTAAACCTTGCGCTTGGCTCTTCGCCTCTTCGTGAAGTCGAACAATGATGGTACTCCACATGTTGGGTACTATAGTGTATGCCTCTGGCAATCTGACACTGAATGAACTAATGCATCTCCACCGCCTGGACGAGGGTAGGTTGCATTAGTCAAGAGGCGTAAGCGAGCTTCACCTTGTCCTGCAAGCATCTCCTCGTTCTGCGAGTTGACGGGACACACCAAAAAGTAGTGCTAGTCCATACTCCCTCCTTTCGGGTTAATATGGCTTAATATTTTTTGCGGGTAAATGAGAGAGCTTTATTTATATATAAGCATTCTTAGGATGATCAGCCAAGACACTTGTCAATAGGAAGCGACGTACCCCGCAAAAAAAGAAGTAGGAAGAGAGGTGTTTCATCAAGCCAGCTCTCGGCCACATTCAAAGTGCAGCAAGCACGGTTCGCACAAAGATGCTCCACAAGGTTTGCTGACATGTTTACAAAGTTATGATCCAGAATTAAGCGAGCGCTCATATTTGTAATAGTATATGAGCCAGAATTAAGTGAGAATTATGGCGAGTGTTCCATGCAATCAACTTCCATTATCACATGCGAGAACCCTCGAGGAGAACCAAATTTGTTGAAGATTTCTTTATCACATTTTTAAAATATAATAAGAGTGCAAACGCTCCTCCATCCGGTTCCTAGTAGTATAGTACATACCTCTATAGGCTATAGTAGTAGTGCCAGTACTAGTAAACTTTGCGCTTGGCTGCTCGCCTCTTCGGGAAGTCGAACAATAATAGTACTAGTATAGTGTATGCTTCTGGCAATCTGACACCAAATTAACTATTGCACGTCCACCGCCTGAGCGAGGGAGAGCCTGCATTAGTCAAAAGTTTCTCCTTGTCCTGCGAGCCATCACGCGCAAGCTTCTCCCGTCCTGCAAGCTTCTCCTCGTTCGGCAAGTTGACGGGACACAACAAAGTAATGCTAGTCTATACTGCCTCCTCTCCTGTTAATTTGGCTTAATTTCAAACGAGATAAATACACTGTGTGTCACTGTATATTTGTAAAAATATGGTCAGTGGACTTCATAATATGCTCATTGCGCTCAATATATACATTTCCGGTGTTTGTGCGGTCACTAGCTCACCCTGGCTGAGTATGTGTGTGTATGCACGTGTAGGTTGAGCACTTGAGCGTGACCGTGTGTGTTCCATCGTGTGCTCGGACATGCATGCATTAGGGCGTCGTGCGCATTTTTGCGTCCATGTGTACGTGTGACTGTTGCATGCATGCGCGAGGTTGTAGTACCTTACATTCACACGTTCATAAGTGAATGCTTTGTGAGAAGGTTGCATGCAAGGTTTAATCATTCATTGTTCACGCATGCATTCCCGATATTAATACGTTGGTAAAGACAATTTTCTTGAGGAAAATGAGCCTGTGAATTGAGTACAAAGGGGACCAATAAGTCAGGACGGAGGGAGTACCGGTAGAGAACCGGAAGGAGGGAGTAGGGAATAGTAGTACAGTACTACTACATAACAACGTGCAGTTACAAAATTCCACTATGAGCATCATTTCTACATGTTATGCAAGAAAATAGAGATAAGTACAAGTGAGACTCAGGAACAGTCATACACATAGGGGGAGTACGTGTAGGGGCCACAAAGGAGCAGTCAAATCACACAGTAAGTTAGTCGGAAGAAGCAACCATCATTTCACTCTTCAATGACATGTACACAATATAAAATGGTTAATATGGAGAGAAAAAGAAAACCACTATATATACACTAGCAGGAGCCTAAGCTACAAGCCTGCTTGCCTGGATTGCTCTCTTCACAAGCATAGAACGACAGTGGCCACACCGCTCATCACATATCTGGCCTGATCCTGCAGCTAGGGGAAGGGAACAATGTTCTGCGTAGATGCGGTCGACATCGGCGAGGGAGAAAACCCACAGACAGTGCATCCCAATCGGGAGTCCCCGCTGTCGGTGTCAAAACCGGCGGATCTCGGGTATGGGGTCCAGAACTGTGCGTCTAAGGCTAATGGTAACAGGATACTGGGGACACGATGTTTACCCAGGTCCGGGCCCTCTCGATGGAGGTAATACCCAACTTCCTGCTTGATTGATCTTGAAGATATGAGTATTACAAGAGTTTATCTACCACGAGATCATAGAGGCTAAACCCTAGAAGCTAGCATATGATTATGATTGTTGTTGTCCTACGCACTAAACCCTCCGGTTTATATAGACACTGGAGGGGGCTAGGATTACACAAAGTCGGTTATAGAGAAGGAGATCTATCATCCCAATTGCCAAGCTTGCCTTCCACGCAAAGGAGAGTCCCATCCGGACACGGGAAGAAGTCTTCAATCTTGTATCTTCATAGTCCAACAGTCCGACCAAAGTATATAGTCCGGCTGTCCGGATACCCCCTTATCCAGGACTCCCTCAGTAGCCCCTGAACCAGGCTTCAATGACGATGAATCCGGCACGCAGATTGTCTTTGGCATTGCAAGGCGGGTTCCATCTCCGAATACTTCAAGGTAAATTTTGAACACTTAAGTCGTGTCCGGCTCTGCAAGACAAGTTTCACATACCACCGTAGAGAGAATAATAATCCACAAATCTGATCTGCTGACAACTCTTCATAGCGTGTCATCACGCCACAGCCCGGCCATTATTCGAACCATTTTTTCAACCAGCTACCGCACCCATTGCAAGGCAGTTTCCTTGGCGCGTCTTATCGAAGTAGAGATCGTGTCCCCATTATCGCGGGATCATCATCAATACGTGTATGGGTAACCCCACCATGCCTGTCGGCATGACTCCGTGTTTTTAGGCAAGTCCCAAATGGTTACGCTGGGGACGCTTGATATCCTCCCCCTTTAAAGAGGGGTCAAGCCCTATCCCTTTCTTACCACACTTGCGCCTTTCTGCCTCTCGAGTTCCAACACCCGAAGCTCAAGCTTAGGCACTTCGGATCTTCAATCATGTCCAGAGCCAACCTTCAAGGTCAGTGGATGGCCTCCTCTGTCACAGAGGAGGACATTGCGAAGCTCGGGGAGGCCAGATATTTGACCGCCGACGTTAAGCACAGGCTTCCCGCCCCTGGGCAGGTCATCCCTACTCTCGAACCCAACGATAGTGTCGTATTTTTTTCTCACTTCCTCTGAGGCTTGGGCCTCACTCTTGATCCCTTCGTGAGAGGGCTCATGTTCTATTACGGGCTAGATTTTCATGATCTAGCTCCGGATTCCATCCTCCACATCTCATTGTTTATCGTCGTGTGTGAAGCCTTCCTCCACATCACCCCACACTTCGGCCTATGGCTCAAGACCTTTAATGTGAAGTCAAAGGTGACTGAGGGGAAACACGTGGAGTGCGGAGGCGCCGCAATAAGCAGAAACATCGATGTTCCATGGCCAGAAGGTTCCTTACCGGAGGTGTCTGATCTGTGGCAACGGAGGTGGTTCTACGTCATAGCTCCCCGAGGCACAACGTGGGTGGCTGCCCCTGCCTTCCGTCCGGGCCCTCCACCTCAACTGGCGTAGCGGGCCAATGTGGTACTAGACTGGGGGCCTGCTAATGACGTACCGACATTGCAGAGCCGTATTCAGGAGCTTCTCGAGAGGGATATCGATCTTGTCAAAATCATTCAGGTAATGCTAGTTCGGCGGATCCTCTCGTGCAAATGTCGGCCTCTCCAGATGTGGGAGTTCAATCTGGAAGGTTCGCGAACCATTCAGCACTTCTTCAGCGTGACGCTCGAAGGGATGTATAAGTTATTCTTCGGACCACAAGTAAAGTGTCCAGACACGACCGAGGATGCGGGCCTGAGCTGCAATCGCCCAGATACCCAAGTAAGTAACCCTGTAACCAAACACTTCGCTTATGTTTAATACAACATTATTCTGAAAACTTTTCCGCGGCCAGGATCAGGTGTCCGGCCCCACTTCCCGAAGGCTCGCCTAGTCCTGCAATAGCCAGGATGCTTAAATGCGCACTAAGCCAAGTGACTTTGGGGAAAGGGGAAGAGAAGAATAGAGAAGCCGAACTCCATACGTTGCACATCCAAACCGGGGGAATTACTGCCTCCATGAAGGAGGATAATCGGGGAGGTTTTTCCAAGGTTTCCTCCCCCCGCGGGAAGAAAAGGGCTGCCTCCGAAGACTTGGACATGGAGGTGCCCAAGGAAGGGGCGAAAGCTTCACCAGGGGGTCCTGCCCCGAAGGGCGTTCTCACCGCATCGTGCCCGCAAACGGGCCAGCCCTCCACCGAGCTGTAAGTTAATAAACAAGAAGTTATTGCTTTTTCCTCTGAGAACAATAACCAGGATATATTTTTTGCAGTCCGGCTAGTAGCTCGTCTCAACAGGGTTCGTCTTCGGGGGATCTTCTTTCGGAGATGATGGAGAGTGAAACCCCACCTGCCTCTCCGCCCCATGGGGTAGGCGACCCTGAGGTGCCATCACGGAGGAGTCCATATCCGCTGAGGCCGGAAGGAAACACTTCGGCCGCCCCGAGCCCGACTCGTTCGGCTACCATGGAGGGAAATGACAAGGATCTGGAACAGTCCGGTGCCCGGCCGAACATAATGACGGGCCTCCTGGAGCAAGCTGCTCTCTCAGAGGATCACCATACGCTAATGGGTATGGTGTTGGAGAATATTTCATATGCCACAAGTGGGTTAAATGAATCTTTTGGACGTTTGCTCAATGGCTTCGAGGTACACGACGAAATACATAATTTTTGGTTGTACCGCACGCGCTAGGTGTGCTCCGTATAGATAGTAGCCCCTGAGACTCTGGTTGCCAGCCCTAGGCGGCAAACTGAGGATCACCCTCTCGGGTAATGATTATACTGCCTTCATGCGCAGGTGGCTAAGGGTCCGGCGGTAGACCGGACCTCTGAATTTGCCGAACTGAGGTGATAGATTGATGTGGTGGATGCCGACATCACGCTTGTAAACAAGCGGTTTGACGAGTCACAAAGTACGCGTTCGTTTTTTTCCTCATTTGTTTAGGAAATATTAAGAGGATTGTAATATTAATATGGTATGATGCGGCTGCACACGGAGCTGCTGCCATTGAGGCCCTGAGGGCGGAACTTGCGCTAGCCAAGGAACAAGCCCGGGCTAGCAATGCGGCTGCCCTAAAGGCAGCCCAAGATTTGAGAGCCGAACAGGCTGCTCATCGCTGAAGGGAAGAAAAGATAGCTAAGATGGCTGTGGAGCTGAAGGACGTCACCGGCCGGTATGATCTTCTCGAGAAGGAGAATCAAGAAAAGGCGGCTGACCTGAAGAAGGCCCTGGATGCGGCCAAGACATGCTCTGAGTTTAGAGCTGCACGGGAGGAGCTTCGACAGGCCGGAAACATCACGGCTGGAAGCCCTTATTTGTTGCAGATGAAGATTGGACACCCCAAGTACACTCCTCTGGATAAGCTTATGAGCGCTGCGGACGCGTATGCGGATTTGGCGAAAAGCGTGGCTGATGCGACCAAGTTCTTCAAGTATCAAAAGGATAATGACATAGAAAGGCCGTTCTGGTCACAATATAATGCTGCGATGCGCCCGCTGCCATTGAGTGAGAGGATGCGTGCTATGGTTGAGCTCCATAGGTTGTCCGGTAGACCGGGCAGTTATTTTGGTTTAGTGCAACAATTCCTTGGTGTTGTGTCGAGAATCGATGTCATGAGGAGGTCAGCGTGTATACAGGGTGCGCGGATGGCTCTTGCCCATCTTAAGACGTATTGGGCAGATATGGAGGCCACCAGCATTGCAACCCAGAGTCCGGCAGGAAGCCAGGACCCAGCCGAGCACTATTTTGAGCAGGTCCAAGAAGGTGCCTGTATAATAGAGGCTGAGTGCTCGAAGAATGTCATGTTCGAGTGACAAGTCGATTAATTGTAAACTATTATGTGTTTTGATTAGAGAGGCTGTGTTTATACTTTTGCCTGAAAGTGTTATAATACCTCCTGTGCGGCCATTTATGTATTCATATAACTTGAAAGTTAGCATTCGTTGGCTTTAGCCCCCACGCATATAATGCGGGGGTGTTCGGAAAAAAATAATATGCAATCACACTTGATCCAACGTCTTGGTCCTTTAAAGAGGTGATCGCACGTCGAACCAGGCAACCAGACTATATAGTTGCAACACTTTCACTTAGCCATAGGAGTTTAGCGGTGGGGCTACTATGTAGCCCCTAGTACTTTCACGTGCATCCGAATAGGGGCGCGTATGTACGTGACCGGGAAACGGTCCTTCATTAATGCGGAGGAATCCTATAGATTCCGATTGAGTCCTCGAGTGGTTGAACAGTCTCTCGCTATATCATGACAGTCAGTTTTTGGCTTTCTCTACTAAGGTGCTCATCCAGAATAACCAGGGCACAATCGTAGTACTTCTCCTTTGGCCGCCTTAGCCGATAGAACGGAACGTAAGGCAGCAAACCCAGGAGCCGGGCAAACCCAACATTTGACCGAAGACATGATTTGGAGCTGGTGCATATAAGGCCAAACTCGCGACGCCGAACACTCCCGAAGGTATTCAGACTTTATAACATATACTGGGTTGAGCAACACCATTGATTATGAACCATATGTTTCCAGGTACGTGCATTGATCTGTCATGGCGAAATGCCTATGACGACAATATCCCCTGTGGGTGTATTGAATACCCATGGGATTTCAAGCAACAAAAGACAGTAAAGAAGGTTTATGCAGGGGCTTAATCTAAAGAGAAACCTTTGAGCGGGGCCCTACTGCACGTCTGCACCTTTGTCTCTGTTAAGCCGTATCCTGGAAGGGTGTCACACAAATAGTGTCTGTAAAAACGAAAACTCATGTAAAAGAGTAAGTGTGCGGGAAGTTGGTTATTCTCAATGGATGTTAGAAATATGAGATATTGGCCTATTAATAAGGCAAGCCGAATTGTGGGCTTTATTACATGTTTGCAGCCCCTGGTACCATTTATGGGCATATATGTATAGCACCCAGCTCAGGTTTATCCAGGTTGTTGTTGTTGGTGATGAACTGGACTCGTTTAACCGTGTCTGTGGTCGGAACGACCGATCATGTGTTCTGGTGGGAGAGGCCGCGTAGTGTCCGGCTACAAGAGCCGCCGCATACTGCTCTGTGTTTCTGCTAACGGTTATGACGCCACGTGGACCGGGCATCTTAATTCTAAGGCAGGCGTAGTTCGGTACTGCTTTAAAGCAAGCGAAGGCCATTCTTCCGAGTAATGCATGATAATGGCTACTGAAGGGAGCGATGTCGAAGAGTAGTTCCTCGCTTCTGAAGTTTCGGGAGAACCGAATGTCACCTCTAATACAAGGGAGCCCCAGGAGCGGGCCTCAATGCCTGGTATCACTCCTTTAAAGGTGGTGTTACTTTGGCTTATTCTAGATGGGTCTATCCCCATCTTGCGGACGCTGTCCTGATATATCAGATTAAGACTACTATCGCCGTCCATTAGGACTTGAGTGAGATGGTAACCGTCAATTATTGGGTCAAGCACCAAGGCAGCCGATCCTCCGTGCCGCATACTGGCCGGGTGGTCCATGTGATCAAAAGTGATCGGGCAGGCCGCCCAGGGGTTGAATTTGGGGGCGACAAACTCTATGTGAGTTGCGTGGACCATGTTTACTGTTTTGACTTCTGGTGGGAATTTTTCTGTCCCCCAGTGTTCGGCGGGCGAGGCTCATCCTCGTCTTCACTTGGCATTTCCCTTCCCTTGTGTTCGGCGTTTAACTTTCTAGCCTGCTTGAAGACCCAACATTCTCTGTGAGTATGATTTGCAGGTTTTTCGGGGGTGCCATGGAGTTGGCACAATCTGTCCAGGACTTTATTCAGGTCGGACAATCCCTCTTTGCTGCCTTTAGATGGCTTCTTTCTTTGACCGGGTCATGAGCCCATGAATCTGGTGTTGCCCTCCATGTTGTCCGGACTATCTTCATTGTTCCGACGCTTGTTTTTATTGCGCCGTTGCTTCCCGTTGCCATCTCGAATTTCGGATGTGCCTGGGTCACTCATGCCTCTATGGGCCAACCAGCTATCTTCGCACGCACAAAAGCGGGTCATAAGGCTTGTTAAGGCCGCCATCGTCCTTGGCTTTTCTTGGCCATGGTTTCTGGCCAGCCACTCGTCCCGGATACTGTGCTTAAAGGCCGCTAGGGCTTCGGCATCTGGACAGTCGACAATTTGATTCTTCTTAGTGAGAAATCTGTTCCAAAGCTTGCGGTCTAACTCTCCGGGTTGTTGTATTATGTGACTTAAATCGTCTGCGTCCGGAAGTCGGACATAGGTCCCTTGAAAATTGGTCCTGAAAGCGTCCTCAAGTTCCTCCCACCTTCCGATTGAATTTTCTGGGAGGCTTTTCAACCAGTGCCGAGATGGCCCTTTCAACTTAAGGGGAAGGTATTTGATGGTGTGGAGGTCATCCCCATGAGCCATGTGGATATGGAGGATAAAACTTCAATCCAAACTCCAGGGTCTATCGTTCCATCATATGCCTCTATGTTCATTGGCTTGAAACCCTGTGGAAATTCGTGATCCAGCACCTCATCGGTGAAGCACAGAGGGTGCACAACACCTCTATATCTGGACATGTCGCGGCATGTTGTCGGCTGTTGTTGTGTCCGGTGTTGATTCCGAACTGGTATTTGATCAGTGTGATCGTTTTGGTGACCATAATCCTACATCGGAGCGTGTCCTCTGGATCCGTATATGGACCTGGTCGGACCGTCCTTTTTGTCCAAGAGCTCACCAAATCATTTGTGGCATCATTGGCTGCTCTATCGCGGCCATGAAGTGGTTCGTCCGGACGATTGGCCATTTTGTTCTTTGGTGGAATGGGCTCTATGGCCTCATCATCGAATTCGGGCAGCAGCTTGCGTTTTGGGTAGCTCTTTGTGTGGCGATCGTCGCCGCATTTTCCTTCAGTGTCGAGCACCTTATTCCATCTTCGGCTGAGCGTGTCCTACACGGCTTTAAGCCTTTGCTTCTGCTTATTTAGGCTCCTCGCCGTGGCCATAAGCCTTCTGTGGAGGTTATCTTGTTCCAAACGTTTTTCCGTGATGATGAATGCATCGTCAACCGGACTTTCCTCCTCTCTGGAGGCAGCTGACGAGTTCGGCCCTTGGAATCGCTGTGATTGGGTGTCTGTTCAGCGTGGCCTGGCTCTTCTTGCTCCATCGCTGGGTTCATATTGTTGCCTTTGGAGTCAACCGGAGTGTCATTTTTCCCTGCGCTGTTATCGCTATTTTTACTGTGACTGGACTTAGAGCGGCGCCTGCACCATCGTTTTGTCTTTTGTCCGGGGGGTTTATCCTCTGTTGTCTCATTTTTGTCACCGTTGTCCTCCTTAGGCGTGTCCACCATGTAGATGTCATATGATGAAGTGGCGGTCCAGCGCACTGTGGGCGGTGGTTCCAGATCGTCCCCTGCATCGACGTCCATATCGTCGATGTCGTGGGAGTCAAAATCAAGCATGTCTGTTAGGTCATCGACAGTGGCTATGAAGTGGGTGGTGGGTGGGAGGCGATTTTCTTCGTCGTCCGTATCCCACTGGGGCCGGACATAGTTCGGCCCTAAGTCTTTTGACAAAGAGAGAGACCTTAATGAATTAAGCACATCACCAAAGGGGGAGTGCTGAAAGATATGCACGGCGGTGAACTCCATTACTGGAGCCCAATCGAACTCGATGGGCCCGGGCGCGCGTGGTTCGGAACCCACATCTGGACACAAGTCCGGGGGTCAGGTGACGTAGATTCCCTTAACAGCAGAATGTGTGTTCGGCTCTATCACCTAAGAGTATGCGGCCTCCATGCCGGGGTACATCCCCCCATCCTCGGACGACATGATCTGCCCCGGATTTAGGTCCGGAGCAGCTGCAGGTGCGAGATCCCGAATACTGTCCGACAACAGTTTTAATTCATGCTCGTAATGACTGTTTGGCGCTCCTGATGCAGGCCCGAATCCGTCGAAGATCAAGTCTCCGCGGATATCGGCCGTGCGATTCAAGTTTACGAACCTGACCCGATGGCCAGGGGCATAGCTATCGATCTACTCCAGATGGCCAATCGAGTTGGCCCGCAGTGCGAAGCCGCCGAACATGAAGATTTGTCCGGGGAGAAAAGTCTCACCCAGGACTGCGTTGTTGAAGGTTGAGGGAGCCATCGAGCCCTATAGCAACGACACAGAGGAACTCCTAGTGAAAGCACCAATGTTGGTGTCAAAACCGGCGGATATCGGGTAGGGGGTCCCGAACTATGCGTCTAAGGCTAATGGTAACAGGAGACTGGGGACACGATGTTTACCCAGGTTCGGGCCCTCTCGATTGAGGTTATACCCTACTTCCTGCTTGATTGATCTTGAAGATATGAGTATTACAAGAGATGATCTGCCAAGAGTTTGTAGAGGCTAAACCCTAGAAGCTAGCATACGATTATGATTGTTGTTGTCCTATGGACTAAACCCTCCGGTTTATATAGACGCCGGAGGGGGCTAGGGTTACACAGAGTCGGTTACAGAGAAGGAGATCTATCATTCGAACTGCCAAGCTTGCCTTCCACGCAAAGGAGAGTCCCATTCGGACACGGGAAGAAGTCTTCAATCCTGTATCTTCATAGTCCAACAGTCCGGCCAAAGTATATAGTCCGGCTGTCCGGATACCCCCTTATCAAGGACTCCCTCACCTGTGTTATGGGTTGATGTGGCCCTTCTAGCTATAGCCCGATGTCCCAGGCAGTACATCTTCCTTTTGGAGCCGGTTTGCTCCACTGCCACAGCTCCCCACGTAGCTCCATCTCCATGTCGATATTTCTCTACTTCTACCGGCTTCTATTTGTGATGAGTTTATGTCTCATGAACTAGCACTACTAGGGAAAACCTTATACACAGAAATTTAGCAACAACGCGGGTCAAAAAAGCGTGCTAGTGCTATATAGCAGTAGCGATTTAAGAGAAACCGCGCTACAGATACAAACTTAGCAGTAGCGCTGGTAGTCGCGAAAGCGCTACTACTAATATTCCCATTGGCAGAATGATACGCTACGCATAGCAGTAGCGGGCTTAGATGAAACGCGCTACTGCTAGGGCATAATTAGCAGCGCGTTTCCAGGGAAGAGCGCTACTACTAACGGAAATAAAATAAGATGAAAAACAAATAGAAAAGTAAATGAAAATGAAAGAAATAGAAAAAGGAGAAAGGAAAAAATAAAATGTAAAGCAAAATAAATGAAAAAGCGA
Source organism: Triticum aestivum (assembly GCF_018294505.1). Lineage (NCBI taxonomy): Eukaryota > Viridiplantae > Streptophyta > Magnoliopsida > Poales > Poaceae > Triticum > Triticum aestivum. The sequence continues at coordinate 641,356,562 of NC_057813.1, forward strand.
AAAATCGGAGGAAGGCATAGCAGCAGCGTGTGTTTGTAAGAGGCGCTATAGCTAACGTAGCTGTAGCGCGTGTCCTAGACCCCCGCTATAGAAACAGAAAAGGAAATTAAAAAAGGAAGAAATTTACATAGCTATAGCAGCAGCGCGTTTTGCAAAAACCGCTATAGCTATCTTAGTGATAGCGTGTTTTGTGAAACGCGCTACCGCTAAGTTTGACTTAACCAAAAAACCGTTTCCCCCCAGCCACTTCTCCCCCAAATCCCTCAACCCACCCCACGCGCCGCCGTCTCCCCGATTCACCGTCGCCCCACTTCGCCGCCGACGTCGACGCCACCAGAGCCGTGCGCCATCGACGACACCGGAGCCGCCCCCAACGCCACGGAGCCGCGCGGCCTCGTCAACGCCACCGGAGCCGCCGTCGACGCCACCTTCCTCGCCGTCACCGAAGACGCCCCTGCCTCCCTCGCCGTCACCGGAGATGCCCCTGCCTCCCTCACCATCACCGGAGACGCCCCTGCCTCCCTCGCCACCACTGCCTCCGTCGCCACCACTGGAGCCATCATCTGTAAGCCCCCACCCCTCCTCTCTCTCTCATGCATATAGGTTAGCCAGTTTAATTAGGTTAATTATCTAGGTTAGTGCAAAAACTTAGTTAGGGCTTTGATAGAGAACTAGTCAGGTTAACTAGTTTAATTAGGTTAATTATCTAGGTTAATTAGTGCAAAAATTTATTTTAGGCTTTGATAGAGAACTAGCTGCGTTAACTAGTTTAATTAGGGTTAATTATCTAGGTAAACTAGATTAACTAACTAGGTTAAATAGGTAGGTTAATTAGGTTCGTTGGATTAACAAGCTAGGTTAAGTAGATTGGCAAAGGTTTTTGATTTTTGAAAAGACCACTATTTTTCAAGGAAAAGAATTTAGGCTAATTTTATTTTTCATTGAAGTGGTCATGTTATATCTTTTCATTGAAGTTGTTCGATTGTGCCCAAGTGGCTTTGTTGTTTCCAGGGAATGATGCTGAGTGGCCTATGTGTTGCGGGAATGTTGATTCATTTCTGTTCCGGCAAATTTCAGGTTCTCGATTTGTCCACTTTTTAGCAAAGGTCATGCCGAAATTTCCCGTGAATTTCGGCATGACTTGTGCTACAAACTAGGACATATCGAGTGCCCGGGATTTGCCGCACCAGGAAGGAGTCAACATTCCTGCAAAACAATAGTCCTTTTTTATGTCATTATTCATTTTATTAGGTCTAGAATTAATTGACTAGATTTAATCATAGGAAACATGGCTAGCAACGATGAAGGACAGGGTTCTGGTGATTGCGACGACGTCTACCGGGCGGTAGACGAATTTTTTAGCCTTACCGACGATCAACAGATGTTGTTGCTGGGCCCACCGGTGGCATCGGGGACTGAGACCGACACGCAGACCGGTGCCGAGACCGACACGCGGACCGGTGCTGAGACTGAGACCGGCACGCAGGTGGCTCCATTAGTCGCTGATGACGTCGCCATGGATGAGGATGAGGATGGCGATGGCGCTGAATAGTATGTCTATACTGGCGCCTCCTCGGGGTTTGAGCATCATGAGTCGGTGCCTGAATTACCGTCTCAACGTATTATTGACGACAATCCGGTGGGAAAGAAGCCTAGGAAGAGAGCGAGGAAAGGCAAAAAAGCTGATTCTATGATCCAGCCGCCTCAGCAGCCTCGGCTTCAGGACCGTGTAGATATCCCTGATGCTGATAAATGGCATATCCCCGGTCGACCAATCCTACCTGAAACAGCGCTACGGGCCAGATTCGGCGATCTAAGGAGACTTCATGACGATGTGCTGCGGCTAGAGAAAGGCCTCATCGCCTCGAAAGATCCAGGATACCCACTCTAGGTGGTTAACGTTCCGCGGCAAATGTCGTACGTCAACGGCTTCCCCGCGGATAAGTTCTTCCTCCGATTCGATTACATATTCGACATGTTTCACATGAAGAAGCTGGATTTTACGTTTGTCCGCCTTTATGCCTTGCACATGAACTACATCATTGGGGTTGAGCAGATACGTTTTATCTGTGTCGCTGACCCATACTACATGCACGAGGGCTTCTTGGGAGTCTATGAACAGCATTGTGAATACGCGAGGGATTACATCGTCAGTTTCATGCTCGCCAATAAGGACAAGGAGGCGATTCTCGTGCCTTGTCATCCCGTGTAAGTCATCCGCGCTGCTATCCTTCCTTCGATTTCAATAATTCATTTGCACGGTGGAGGCTAATTAATTTGAGGTGTACTTATTTTGCGCAGCGGCGGGCGCGCCATCCTCATCATCCTCTACCCTTGATTCTCCCACACTCTTTACTTGGACTCGTCGAAGAACATTCACAAAAAGGATTACACCCACATCAAAGATGTTCTCGACAGTGCTATGTTTTACTACCAAGCAAGGGGTGGAGAGGTTAGGGACAAGAAGAGAAGGGGCGGCAGGGCCGCCTTCAGCCATAAGACCGACTTCTGCTGCATCCAGCAACCGAATGATTCTCTTAATGATGGATTCTATGTCCTACACCACATGCTGGAGTACAGACGGGATCACCAGAACCTTCACATGGCACCTAGATCTAGCGATGCCCATATTCTGCAATGGGCAAAGGACATAGGAGATATCAAGGATCATCGACTTTGAGCTGAGTTCTATAACATCCAGCGCGAACTTGCCCAAATCATCATGAATGAGGTCGTCGGAAAAACAGGGATGTTCCATGCAGAAGGACAAATGTCGCGGGAAGACGTCCGAACATGGATAACCTCTCAGCGTCTCGATATGAAGCCTTTCACTAAGCTCGATGACTATCTCCCTGACATGGATGGATGGCACGACATGATGGAGTGATTGTCGATATATGACAATGTGTCCGTTTAGTCCATACTTTCTTTTATGACAAAACTTTGAGTTATGCACGGTGAAACTTTATTTGTGATGTAATTAAACCGTCCTCCTCCTCGACTAGCGAAAATCACTCTAGTTAGGTCATTTTGGGTACGATGAACTTTGTTATTTATGCTTATGATATGTTGTTTCTATTTTTGCCAAGTCTGTCTCTTTCTGTTGCTCAACTATATATGTTGCATATCATCGACTCATGTGACGATGCAGGTGCATAGATCATAGATGGCGAAGAAGTGCTACGCCAGGAGTATATATACGACATGTGACCGGAGTGTCAGGCCTAGATGTACTGGTTTTCGGTTTCCGAGCGATACGCAGTACTTAGTTTAGGTTCACGCTAATGCGAGAGAGGGATACGAACTCATGTACTCAAAGTGATAGCTATTCTCGCGTATATCATTGTTTAGATGGATGACGATGTATTTGCAAGTAATCGAGACTTGTATCGCTATTTTCGAGATTGATGACGAGAGACCACTATGTGTTGGATGATGATTATGATGATGACATGATTTTATGAGACTAATTGTATGTATATGCTATGATTACATTTGTATGTGGATGATATGCTAAAGATTATTGTATAAAGCCTATTCAAATACAAAACAAATAAAAAACAAATATGCAGGAAAAAAACTAATAAAACTAGTAGTAGCGAGGGGGGGAAATTTAGCAGTAGCGCCGACTTACCAGTAGCGCTTCCTGCTGAAAAGCGCTGGAGATAATATCAGTAGCGCCGTTTTCCAAAGAGCGCTACAACTATTCATCAGTAGCAGTAGCGTGGGTCAACAGGCGCTACTGCTATACGTTAGCTATAGCGCCTTATTAGTAGCGCCGGTACCCGCGCTACTGAGAGGGCCAAAACCCGCGCTGCTGCTAAGCTTTTCCCTAGTAGTGTAGTGCTAGTACTATTATTATAACACACTTCTTCAATATCTTTGCCATCAGGGTTGCTTAGCTCGATTTTATGGAACTACACAAAAGCATCGTATGACCTGAGGGTGACAGCCGTCTTTCCTTCGACAGGTTCTATCTAGCCAGGAAATTAAATCCTGTTTAGGGTTAGGGTTTAAGTCGTAGTGACCCCATCAGTAGTTTTTCTTTCGTACACGCTCTCACAAATTTTGTCTTTAGTTGTCAAGTAAATATTGGCTATCATCTGTGAATCATTGAGATGCATTACCATGCATGTTTGTTTTCCTTTGTATTTGGCAGAATGTTGTAACGGGGCAACCTTCGAGTAGGAATGAAAATGGAGTGGAAAGTTTCCGTTTTTTCGGAGAAAAAATGGAAACGGAGAGAAACCAACGTTTCGTTTCATTGGATCGCGCCATCGAGCAAAACCAACATTCAAATCATGCATGTCGCATTCGTGTCTCACCCTCCTCCATGGCTCTACCCCACACGATCGCTCGGCATGCCACTCACAGCAAACCGAGTATACGATAACTTTCCCGCCTGCTTGTTGATGGTCGCACCATGGAGTCCTAGCACCACTGGAAGAGATTAACGAGTTGGGGGAGGACAGCTAGCTGTAGCACGGACTCCCAAGAACTTTTTACATGCATGTTGTGGCCGGCTATTGCGACCTTTGAACGCAGAGCAGTCGCGTGCACCAGGAAGCGGCGCGGGCGACGCTCTCTCGGCCGGCACGCTGCTTGAATGTCGGCACCAGTGAGAGGTCGCGTCCGCTCTGGTCGGGCATGAATGTGGCGCTGACCATTTCGGGCGGGAAGCACACACGGGTGATTAAGAGGGTTCGGGTTGGTCAGGAACGGGCGTGGCAGCGGTCCAGACGCCCGCAAAACAATAGATGATGTACGTTAATGTTGTTGCATATATAATTAAGAACGTAAATAATGTGCCAGTTGGACAAATATGATTGGAGATGGAGATGGAGATGGAATTTTACGTAAACACGGAAATGCATGTCTAAGTCTATGTGTGTGCGCGCGACAACTCTCGCGACCTGGAAGCGGGGGCGTGTTTTTGATCGAGTTTTTTTTTCTTGGTACGTTAAAAAATTGTCCGCCAGTTTTCGTTTCTTTTTTCCGAGAATGCGTGTATTCTATTTAAAACCACTGCTATGGAGAGATTTTTTACTCTATTATAGCCTCTTGTTTGATAGGGTTTCTCGCGTCTCGCTATCTCACCCTCTCCATATCAAAACAAGATGATAGTGTCCACTCTACTCCTCACCGGTGGTCACAAATCTGGCTGAATCCCGTCCGCTGTAGGCGGTGAGGAGGTGCAGCGTTGACGTTGTCACTGTCGACGATGGAGGAAGCCGATGTGCACCGTCCTCTTGGAGCCGGCGCTTGCGCGGACGAAGGTCCTCCACGCCCTTGTTCGCTGCCGTCATGTGGGCATATCCCGCCCGCCCGCCTAAGAGACATCTCGCCTAAGGTATAACTTCTTGGACTAGTCCAGCTCCCCAAGTCGCTGCATGCGTGTTTGCTTCTATGACACTACTCCCCAGCTCCCCATGTATAGTAACTCGGGTTCATCAGTTGGTCCAACATCACCTACTATTATAAAGGAAATGCAACTCAAAAAGTTGTCCTGGTTTATGCCTCAGTGGACGTATACATGTTTTTTCGACAAGAAGTGCATGGTTGTTGTGCGGGCATTGTCCATATGCTCCTATTGCTGCTGCTAATCTAATACTATCACTGGTTAAGTGAAGAAATAATTTTTTCCTCGGGTATCCTGGTTTAGTTCCCATCAAGATAATCATGATGCTTCTGTTTGTTGGTGTACTTTTCATTAATTCTTATTGACAATTGAGATGTCGTTGTTCATCTTGTACCACTGCCAAAACAAAGTAACAACACTATATCCCTTTTTTATATTTTGGCAAACAGCGATGCCTATCTCCATACCCGGGCATGTCTTCCTCAATTTTAGTGGAACTGCACAAAATTGGATGGCCATTGTTGTTCCACCTCACTGTCCTCTGCCACGTGGTTCTTCCTTCCTCGAGCTTCATTGCTGAGAAGAAACAGACCACAGTGAGGATTTGTCGAACTTCATAGGTGCCTCACCCAAACTTGATGCCAAATGGATGATGCATCACCATGAGGACCTATCGATGCTCATGGTTGCACCTCATGGTTGCGTCGGCTGGTGAAACTGATCGATTTTCAATGAAAAACAAGCTCTCTTCCATCAGTGCTCTTTGCTTGTTACCCACAAAGATTATATCCTTCATCTGTTCACCTTGGTTGCGTTGGAGACGCAATCGTCTTTCACGTTGGTGCAATTTTATCACACAATTGGCTATGGACCAAATGTTTCCTCGAAGAAGGATCGGCGTTGGTACTAAGAGAATAAGTTTTGTATTGATGTCTCAGCCTTCTCACAACTTTGTCTCCAGCTCCCCTGTAATTTTAATTGTCCAGCTATTAACTTTGATTAAAAAAATGGTGTGGACTAAAAATCTGGATGTACATAGTAGCCCTCCATTTTTATTTACTCCGCATATTAGATTTGACTGAAGTCAAACTTTGTAAAGTTTGACCAAGTTTAGGCCGAGCACAACAAACCATAATTATTAGAGAGGCTAAACTGTACATAATCTCAAATCTTTGGGATGATTGAAATTAAAATTCTTTATTTGTACACACTCTCACACGTTTCCAATAATTTGGCGCATGTGTGGTTGTTCACTTAAAGGGAGGGTAGAGTACCGCATGTGAAGGACAGGAAGTGCGACCAGGACACGTGGATCATTAGTTCATCAGAAGTAGTAGTTTTCTTCACTAGTACGTTAAATAAAGAATTTACAACGATTGTTAGGGACAGAATAAGAAAACCACTCCACTATCTATTAGTCGTATACACGAGTACTATATGGACGCAGCTTCATTGACTTAGTGCACCTGCCTTTGGGTTTATGACAGGTGGGCCCAAAATGTGGCTGGCTCACCTCTCATACAGCCAAAAGCAGGTGCAGTTAAGGCACCGGAGCTCAGTCCGAACTACAGTATATATATAAGTTGGAGCCTCATCGCTTGTTCGCTAGGGTTTGCACTCTCCACACTCTCGCTGCTCTACATGTGTATGTATGTATGTATATATATATATATATATATATATATATATATATATATATATATATATATATATACACGCTAGACGCACAACCTTCCTTTGATAGGGTTTGCTATATTCACAGTCTCTCACCCTCTTAAGCAGTTCTAAGCAAGACTGTGTTGGCCTCTTGTCTCTCTCTCCCCCCTCACAGCTGGTGAAGGAGGCGTCCGGATCCCGTTGCACCGGTAAGGGCAGGAGGTGTAGAGTTCACTCTATCACCTTCCGCGAAGGAGGCAATCCACTGCCGGCTGCGCTGTTCTCTTTCACCCAGCGCCTGTGCGGGAGGGCCACCAACCCCTTCTTCCTCGCTCCCGTAAATAGTGTGGACAGATCCAGCCTCTCGCCATAGGCCTTGCCACATCCCGACGACCCTAAGGTATAAGTTTCTTTGAAACCGTCATTGCTCTAGCTGCATGCGGATCTTTTTCGATTTTGTAGTCGAATCTAGGTCTTGGTTCAAAGAGGAAACAAGGGTGCTTTTGGGTGGAGCATGAATCTAGGACGTGGTTCAATGAGGAAAGGAGGGAGGTAAAGAAGTATTGACTGGCTATCCAGTCGCTTTATTGGTTGAAAAGAGAAAAAGGGGGTAACCCAGTACACACATCTGTAAGGAACTGATCTCTTTGTTGAAAAGGGAAAGAAACTGGGGGATCGGGTAGTTTGTGCAGGACTAGAATTGCTGCCCTCACATAGGAAAAAGGTTGAAAGAGAACAAATATGGGACCAACACAGATATGTTGATTGGCTACATATTCTGCATCACCCATTTATACGTGTGGACGCACATGGTTCTGGCATGTCCCATACAACTATTTTGATGTTGTTAATCTAAGAATGCCGCTGGAAAATTGAAGCAATGCCACTGTTAAAAGTAAATTACATTTTTTAACAAATGTTGTTTGAAGAGAATGTCTCTGTTAATATGAATCAGTGCAACCATTCTATAAACGCTACTATCCTACTTTGTTTCCATCAAGATAAGTTAGATGCTTCTTTTTGTTGCCGTTTGTTTCATCCTCCTTTATCGGCAAGTAATTGTTACCTTTTTTCCTTTGTTAAAACAGGGATATCTATTCAACTTGTTGCTATTGCCACATTTTGCTTCGCTATGCGAAACACTTATGTTTTCAGAGTGTTTTGTGCAGTTCAACTTGAATTTCACACCGGCGACTTTACTGAATTTTGGTGGAACTGCACAAAAGGAGATCGAGATTTGTTTCTAGTCTTCCTTGCGAGTTGTTTCAAATCTTAGTCTCATCCACATGATGTGCAGTTTGCTTTGAGATGTTGTGCTACTTGTATTGGTACTGTTTGGGATAAATGTTGAATCGAAGCTATTGAACTACTGTCTTTTACCATTAAGTGACCAAAAATTGTTCCAACCCAGACATGGTGCTCGTTGCTTTCTTACACAAAACTCTGCAGCACCCCCTTTATAAGTAGATGGAAGCACATGGTGTTGTTGCGCCCACTCTCCCCTAGAACTGTATATGATTTTTGTTAATCTAATGACGCTGGTAAAATTAAGCAATGCCACTCTCAGAATTAACTACTGAATCTTAGTTCAAAACTGCAACACTTGTTAGGGATTGGCGGAATTACCATTTTTTTGGCCACATGTTTCATCCTCCTTTATTTGCCAGTAATTGATTCCTTTTTTGCCTCTGCTAAAACAGGGATATCTATTCAACTTGTTGCTATTGCGACATTTTTCTTCACTACGCGAAACACTTATGTTTTAAGAGTGTTTTGTGTAGTTCAACTTGAATGTCACTCCAGAAACTTTACTTAATTTTGGTGGAACTGCACAAAAGGAGATTGGAATTTCATATATGTATTGGGATTTCGTTATAATCCTCCTCTCGAGGTATTTCAAATCTTGGTCAAGAAAGGTCAGTACCGACTTTCATTGACATGATGGTGCAGTGTGCTTTGAGATGTTGTGCTACTTGTATTGGTACTATTTTGGATAAATGTTGAATTGAAGCTATTGAACTGCTGTCTTTTACCACTTAAGTGAGCAAAAATTGTTTCAACCCAGACATGATGCTTGTTTCTTTGGTACAAAAAAAACTCTGCATCTCCCCCTTTATAAGTAGATGGAAGCACATGGTGTTGTTGCGCCCACTCTCCCCTGGAACTGTTTATGATTTTTGTTAATCTAGTGCCGCTGGTAAAATTAAGCAATGCCACTCTCAGAATTAACTACTGAATCTTAGTTCCAAACTGCAACACTGGTTAGGGATTGGCAGAATTACCATTTTTGTGGCGCATGTTTCATCCTCCTTTATTTTCCAGTAATTGATTCCTTTTTCGCCTCTGTTAAAACAGGGATATCTATTCAACTTGTTGCTATTGCGACATTTTGCTTCTCTACGCGGAACACTTATGTTCTAAGAGTGTTTTGTGCAGTTCAACTTGAATGTCACACAGGCGAATTTGCTTGATTTTGGTGGAACTGCACAAAAGGAGATCGAGATTTCATATGTGTGTTGGAATTTCTTTCAAGTCTTCCTCACGAGTTGTTTCAAATCTTGGTCAAGAAAGGTTAGTACCGACTTTCATCCACATGATGCTGCAGTGTGCTTTGAGATGTTGTGCTACTTGTATTGGTACTGTTTTGGATAAATGTTGAATTGAAGCTATTGAACTGCTGTCTTTTACCATTAAGTGAGCAATAATTGTTTCAACCCAGATATGATGCTTGTTTCTTTGTTACAACAAAACTCTGCATCACCCCCTTTATAAGTAGATGGAAGCACATGCTGTTGTTGTGCCCACTCTCCCTGGAACTGTTTATGCTTTTTGTTCATCTAATGCTGCTAGTAAAATTAAGCAATGCCACTCTTAGAATTAATTAACTACTGAATATTAGTTCAAAACTGCAACACTTGGTAGGGATTTGCGGGATTACAATTTTTGTGGCCGCATGTTTCATCCTCCTTTATTGCCAGTAATTGATTCCTTTTTTTCCTCTGTTAAACTGAATCTGTCGGATTATGGGTTCTGCAAACCCTTGAAAGGTTCGAACTCTGGTGTGCGTGCGGAAATCTCAACCTACCCAGCCTGCCTACTCGCGACTCTCCTAAGGCTAGCGCGGCGAGCTTGAATAGACAAAGAAATGCAGCGGTTTATCCTGGTTCGGGCCACCATGCGGTGTAATACCCTAATCCAGCGTTTTGGTGGATTGCCTCGAGCGACTAAGGAAGAACTAGTAGAAAGGATGAACTAGCCTCAGGATGTGAGGGAGTTCTCGAGCTCAAGAGAGCTGGTGGGATGTGAACTGGATCGGATCTCAGACCCCCCCCTCTATGGTGGTGGCTAAGTCATATTTATAGTGGCCTTGGTCCTCTTCCCAAATGTTGGCGGGAAGGAATTCCACAACGGCTGGATTTGAAAGGTGACAAGTAGTACAACTTATCCTGACAAAAGTAGTCCTCGCCTGCGAAAAGCCTCTAGTCGTGATGCTGCAGTGGGCTCAGTGATGACCTCCGTCCTACTGTCCTGGTGGTCTTGGTCTTGTTGCACCAGAATGGAAACCTTTGGCTGATTCCTCGGGACTCTGCGCCTGCGGCTTGCCTCCCTTGCACCAAAGAGGAAGCTGGCGCTCTGCGCCCGCTGGCGCCCACCTGTCGCCCGTGTGGCTTTGGTCGTCATGGCTCACGTCAGCTGAGCCTCGTGAGGTGCACCGTGCATAGAACTCTCCGCCCCTCGGGAGCCAACCTAAGGAGGCCGATCCCCTCGGGGGTCTTGGCGTCATCCGCCTTGCGAGGCTTGGTCCCTCGCGAGGGTCTTGAGTTGTTGATGTCGAAGCTGGGCCGTACCAGGCCGTTGATGGAGCCACGCGGTGGGCCGCATGCAGGCAAGTTTGGATACCCCCATATCCAGAACACCAACATTATCGCCCAGGCCCAAGGCACGCTCGGACTTGGCTTCCAGGCGAAGCGAAAGGGCAAGTGTGGAGTGCCACAGGCCCTAACCGTATGCGGCCTTGATGACATGTGGCGATTGATGGGACGTGGGTGACTCCACTTCCCCACACCGACTCGGCAACTTTTCGACTTGACAGAATGATGCGACATGCAAAAGATCATGATGGCGCGAGGTCGTGGAGGCTGGTGGTTGGCCTTCCTAGGCTATAAATGTGGGGGGAGGAGCAGAGCCTCCCGCCCATCTCTCCTTCGTCTTTCTTCTGCCCGCCTTTCTCCTTCTTCATCTTGCTCCCATGGCGCCGATCAGGAGGCTCTCAACAGCCAAGAAGGGGAAGGCACCTAGGGAGGGGCCTGATCCTCTTCCGCCAAAGAAGCGACTTCTCCTACCTCATGACGCCGACGTGTGGCGAGAGGTGGCCAGGCCTTGGCAATCGAGGCCTCCGCCTGGCTTCCCCCTCCCCATGTATGCCCGTGCTCTGGATGAAGGCACGCACCATCGAGCAGTTCCCAACGATGGTGGCAGGGCCGCCATTGCCCTACCGACCGCGCCACGGACCTACCGTGAGGGTAGCTCGTGCGAGTTTGTGGTGTGGGCAGCAACGCCTCCTAACTCCTGGGGCGCCGGCCTCGCCTATCTCCAGTTGGGGCCACGCGAAGCTCTTCGACTGACGCCTTGCTTTCGTCTAGAAGAGGTTCGAGAGGCTGCAAGAGCAGGAGGTGATGTCGCCAATGGTGGTGAAGGAATTCGTCAGGCAGTGTGTCACTCCCCTTCATCAACATTCTTGCCCAATGTGGGATCTTACCAGCATCGAGGATCCCATGAGGCTGCAGAGACCGTTACTGGCTTCTGGGACCTTGAGCATGGTGCTTAAACTCCTGACGGGTGAATCCAAGCCCGCCGACCTTCCTGGGGGTGGCTGCCTCCTCTGTCAGTGCTCGAACAAGGCGACCTTTGTGGGGAAATGCCCTATTCGACGAGTGGGGGTTGCTTCCGGAGGGCCTTGAGGGGTCTCGCAAGAACCCTGTCTTTGTGGCTCCCCTTATACTTGAACCTGCAACATGCGCCCCAAGTGTGGAACGGCTTTGAGATGGCTGCGGGCGGCGAGGCACCCAAAGACGGCTCCAGAGCTGCTGGCCAGAAGACCCCGCTAGGCGCCCATGCTTTCGGGGCCTCTGCCCCAGTTGCCCCACCGAGTGCTCCTCCTCCCGAGGATCCCCCGCCGGGGTCTGGTCGGCCCTGCCTCAGTCTTGAATCGCTCTTGAAGAGGAAGAGATCTCCGTGCCACAACGATGGCACCTCTCGGCTGCTGAAGCCGAAGAGATACGTGGCTGTCGATGAGTAAGTACCTTTGATCTTGATTCCTTGCGTGTCGTGTTTCCTCCTGACCAAGGCCATGCAGGGCTCCCGTGAAGACGAAGCCTCGGGAGGTGAGCACCTCCAATGATCCCGGCCTGATGCTAGCACACAGCCCCCGGCGCCTAGATCCTGCGTAGGGTGTAGGGCCGACTCCGGCCGCAATGATGCCGCAAGGGACCCCCGATCCCGATCTTCGTGCTCCCTCTCCTCGCGGCTCAGACTGTGAGATGGGCAAGGAACCGGTGGTTCTTCGTCTAGTATTTGTCGGTAGGGGCGCCCCCTAGGCGGCCTTCGTCTTCAGGTTGCGGGGCTACACCGGCCAGCCCCCGACCAACGGTAGGCATCATGGCCAACGCCTCCTCGGCAGCCCCGGGGGCCAAAGAAGGCCTTGGTGATGCGCTGGCGCTTGCACGCAGGTGCATCGCCGTGTTCTCTGAGTTCTTTGGTGAGGTGATGCGTGCGATGATCCAGCTTGGCGGGGAGCTTGCTAATGTCGACACCAGGCTTGAGGCGGAAAGCCGCTGCCTGGCGCATGATTGGCAGCAGCTGAAGGTTGCCATCAACCTTGGGAGACTTCAGTGCGACGAGGCCGACGTGCTCACACCGGCCGCGCTTGCGAATTAGCGCGAGGATTGTGCCCGCGCCATGGAGGTGGCCGAGGCCGCCAACCACATTCACGAGGCGGCCAGGGAGCGGGAGCGGGAGCTTCTGTCTTCAAATGCGCCCCTTGAGCAATAAGTTGAGGAGCGTCGCGTCCTCTTGGCCTCTTTTCCAAATGAGGCGGCCTTTGCCGAAGTGGAGCTCCTGAGGCGCCACGAGGACTTGACGTTGGAGACCATGGAGCACACCCTGGCGCTGGAGAGGCTCGAGGTTAGGGAGTGCCAGGCTGCCGCGACCGAGGATGCTGTCACCGCCTGAGAAACCCAGGTCCAACTAGAGGTGGAGGAGGGGGTGGCCAAGGCATGCACTGACCTGGCTGAGGGGCACCGCCTGGATTTGGAGCTGCACAAGGTCGATCTTGAAGGTAGGACCTCCGCCCTAAAGGCGAAGCTGCAATCCACGGAACAGCGTGAGAGCGTCGCTCAAGAAGCACTGACTTCTTCTGAATATGCCTTGGCCTCTGCCTGTGTTGAACTATCTTCTCTTCAGCAACAAATCAAGGATACCGCGTCCCTGGCAGAGAAGACCGCGAATGAAGCGAATCGCCGCCGGACGCTGCAGCGTGAGCACGCCCCGATGCTCCAAGACCTCAGAGTCAGATCTAACCGCGCCTTGGGCACCATCTGCAACGAGAGCTCTCCCAACCCACGCGACGACGACTACACCAGCCACCTCTGCTTCTTCACCAATACCGTGACCCGCCTGGAAGATCAGGCCACGAGGACTCGCGATCTTGTAGCGGAGAGGAGTCGGAGTCTTCTTGGGTGCGCATTCTCATGTGTCTTCAGCCACCTTCTCAACTGTGATCCTCACTTCGACTTCAATCCTGTGTTAGCCCCTCTGCCCACGGTTATTCAGGACAACCTGGCCGGGTGGGTGGATGACCATGTGGATGCCCTGGTAGTAGAATTTTCCCCAGAGGACGACACAGCTATGATTGCAGTCAAAGAAGACGGTGCGGCTAGCGATGACGAGGAGGATGGTCATCATGACGCAAGCAGCACGGATGGAGGTGACGAAGAAGGCGCATCCAGCTAGGCTCGTGTTTATTTTTGCTTTGAGTTGTATGACAAAACTTGAACGCATCCTTGTGAAAGCATTTTAAATGGGGGGGCCTTATGATGTATGATATTATAGAATGCTTTTTGAAGTAGTGCCCGGAGCGTGACCCAGCAGGGCCACGAATTCCCCAGCAAGGTAGTTGTTATGACTTATCTTTTGCTCTTCGAGTGAGCCCTGGTGCAGCGACGCTTCTTCTCTTGAGGTGACCCTGCCGCAAGCTCGCGAGGCTCTGAGCCTTTGGAGGAGCCTGATGGGCTGTCCTAGAGTACTTCGCGAGGAACCAACTGCCAGATCATGGCGAGGTGGGTGCATGCCGCGGCCGCACCCTTAAGCCCCCGGGGGGAAGCGATCAACCCCAGTGCGCACATCATACCCAGCCCCCGCTCGCGAGGCGCTTGAGGGCAGGACGATAGCCGCGAGCTTCATAAAAAATGAAAGAACAGAAGGCAAGAGAGCAACACTAGACGAGAAAACTCCCCCATTTTTATTAACGCACAAGAACCAAGCTGCTTCAAAAAGCCCATGAACAAGTACAGAAAGGAGGCAAAAGCAAATGGCCGTGTCGGTGCCTAGCTAGTCTTCAAGTCTTCTCACCAGCGCGGAGCTAAGTGCTTGCACTGGCTGGCATAGTCACTGGGGACAGTGTCGACGGCCAGCGCGGAGCATGGTGCTTCCACTAGGATGTGGGTGGGAGCCCCCGTGAGGCCCCAGGGCGGCGCTCAAGAGACTCCGGGGCATGGACAGCCCCACTCATTATTACGTGAAAGTGTCACCACCGGAGACCTTCACAGGCCGGAGCCTTTCTTCATGTCGCTCGACGAGGACCCCACCCTGCGCCGCCCCCGACCACCGTTTGGGAGACCGGAAACCTGAACAAGACCATGGGGAAACAGGGATGTTGGTGGCGTCCTTGGCGGTTGTAGGCCCCCCCCCCCGCGGTGGGAATGGCTCGCCGGCGCCTTCCCCGGCGGGGAACCTACCTCTAGTCAGGGCCCTGCTCCGTGCAGCGTGAGGAAGGCCCTGCCGTTGTGATACGTCTCCAACGTATCTACAATTTTTTATTGTTCTATGCTATTATACTACCTGTTTTGGATGTTTATGGGCTTAACTTTACACTTTTATACCATTTTTGGGACTAACCTACTAACCGAAGGTCCAGCCCGTATTGCTGTTTTTTTTTGCATATTTCAGTGTTTCGAAGAAAAGGAATATCAAACGGAGTCCAAACGGAAGGAAACCTTCGGGAACGTGATTTTTGGAACGAACGTAATCCAGAGGACTTGGAGTGCAGGTCAATAAGCTCCCGAGGCATGCACGAGGGTGGAGGGCACCCCCCCCCCTACTAGGGCGCCCCCTATCTCATGGGCCCCTCGGGTGTCCACCGACGTACTTCTTCCTCCTATGTATACCCATGTACCCTAAGAACAACAAGCGCGACCACGAAAAGCTATTTCCACCACTGTAACCTTATGTATTCGTGAGATCCCATCTTGGAGCCTTCGCCGACGCTCCGCCGAAGGGGGAATCGACCATGGAGGGCTTCGATATCAACACCATAGCCCTTCCGAAGAGTTGTGAGTAGTTTACCACAGACCTTCGGGTCCATAGTTATTAGATAGATGGCTTCTTCTTTCTCTTTGAATCTCAATACCATGTTCTCCTTCCTCGTTTTGGAGATCTATTCAATGTAACTCTTTTTGTTGTGTGTTTGTCGAGATCCAATGAATTGTGGGTTTATGATCATGTTTATCTATGAGAAATATTTGAATCTCCTATGAATTCTTTTATGTATGATTAAGTTATCTTTGCAAGTCTCTTTGAATTATCGGTTTGGTTTGTCCTACTAGACTGATCTTTCTTGCAATAGTAGAAGGGCTTAGCTTTGGGTTCAATCTTGCGGTGTCCTTTCTCGGTGACAGCAGGGGCAGCAAGGCATGTATTGTATTGTTGCCATCGAGGATAAAAAGATGGGGTTTATATCATATTGCATGAGTTTATCCCTCTACATCACGTCACCTTTCTTAAAGCGTTACTCTGTTTTTATGAACTTAATACTTTAGATGCATGCTGGATAGCGGTTGATGTGTGGAGTAATAGTAGTAGATGGAGGCAGGAGTCGGTCTACTTGTCACGCACTTGTCTCATAATTATTTGCTTTTCTATCAATTGCTTGACATTAATTTGTTCACCCATAGTAATACTTATGCTATTTCGAGAGGAGCCACTAGTGAAACCTATGGCCCGTGGGTGTATCTTTTATCATATAAGCTTTCAATCTACTTTTATTTGCATCTTTACTTTTCCAATCTATATCATAAAATACCAAAAATATATTTATCCTATCATAATATATCTATCAGATCTCACTTTTGCAAGTGGCCTTGAAGGGATTGACAACCCATTTATTGTGTTGGTTGCGAGTTCTTTGTTTGTTTGTGTAGGTGCGTGGGACTTGTGAGGAGCTTCCTACTGGATTGATACCTTGGTTCTCAAAAACTGAGGGAAATACTTACGCTACTATGCTGCATCACCCTTTCCTCTTCAAGGAAAACCAAGGCAAGCTTAAGACGTAGCAAGAAGGATTTCTGGGGCCGTTGCCGGGGATATCTTCGCTCAAGTCAAGACATACCAAGTACCCGTCACAAACTCATCTCCCTCGCATTTACATTATTTGCCATTTGCTTCTCGTTTTCCTCTCCCCCACTTCACCCTTGCCGTTTTATTCGCCCTCTCTTTCCCAATCTCCTTCTCTCTCTTTTGCTTGCCTTTTTCTGTTTGCATATGTGTTGGATTACTTGTTGCCATGGCGCAAGATAATACCAAATGGTGTGATTTCTCCAATACCAATAATAATGATTTCCTTATTACTTCGATTGCTCCTCTTAATGATGTTGAGTCTTGTGAAATCAATGTTGCTTTGCTGAATCTTGTTATGAAAGATCAATTCTCCGGCCTTCCTAGTGAAGATGCCGCAACCCATCTAAACAACTTTGTTGATTTGTGTGAGATCCAAAAGAAAAAGGATACAAATAATGATATTTTTAAATTGAAGTTATTTCCGTTATCACTTTGAGATCGTGCTAAAGTTTGGTTTTAGTCTTTGCCTAAAAATAGTATTGATTCTTGGAACAAGTGCAAAGATGCTTTTATCTCTAAGTATTTTCCTCCCGCTAAGATCATCACTCTTAGGAACGATATTATGAATTTTAAACAACTTGATCATGTGCATGTTGTCTAATCTTGGGAAATAATGAAATTGATCGTTCGCAATTGCACTACTCATGGTTTGAATTCATGGATGATCATAGAAAACATTTATGCCGGATTGAACTTTGCTTCTCGAAATATTTTAGACTCGGCAGCGGGAGGCATGTTTATGGAAATCACCTTAGGAGAAGCTACAAAACTCCTTGATGATATTATAGCTAATTATTCTCAATGGCAGACCGAACGATCTACTAGTAAAAAAGTGCATGCTATAGAAGAAATTAATGTTTTGAGTGGAAAGATGGATGAACTTATGAAACTATTTGCTACTATGAGTATTTCTATTGATCCCAATGATATGCCTTTATCTACCTTGATTGGGAATAATAATGAATCTATGGATGTAAATTTTGTTGGTAGGAATAATTTTGGCAACAATGCTTATAGAGGAAACCTTAATCCTAGACCGTTCCCTAGTAATTCCTCTTATAATTATGGAAATTCCTACAATAATTCTTATGGTAATTTTAATAGATTGTCCTCTGATTTTAAGAATAGAGTGAAAGAATTTATGATCTCTCAAAAGAATTTTAATGCCTTGCGTGAAGAAAAATTGCTTAAAGTTGATGATTTGACTAGGAACGTTGATAGACTCTCGCTTGATGTTGATTCTTTGAAACTTGGATCTACTCCTCCTAAGCATGATATCAAACCTATGAGAAGTTCCATTGACGTGTGCAAAGAAAGAACCGCTAGATTGCGTGCTAAGAAAGATTGCTTTATAGAGGCGTGTTCTTCTAGTTTCCATGAAAATAATGATGAATATCTTAAAGTTATTGATGTGTCCCATATTAGATCTTTGTTTTGCAATATGAATATTAATATTGATGGGACTGGGGATGAGTCAAATTTAGTTAAAAGGCATCCCAATGATTCGGAGTTTTTAGATCTTGATGCTAAATTTGGTAAAAGTGGGATTGGAGTGGTCAAGACTTTAAATAGCATTGAACCCACTATCTTGGATTTCAAAGAATTTGATTATGATAATTTCTCTTTAATAGATTGTATTTCCTTGTTGCAATCCGTGTTAAATTCTCCTCGTGCTTATAGTCAAAATAAAGCCTTTACCAAACATATTGTTGATGCCTTGACGCAATCTTTTGATGAAAAACTTAATTTGGAAGTTTCAATACCTAGTAAACTTAATGATGAGTGGGAACCTACTATAAAGATTAAAATTAAATATCATGAGTGTTATGCTTTATATGATTTGGTTGCTAGTGTTTCCCCAATTCCAAAAACTTTATGTGATATTCTAGGTTTCCATGATCTTGATGATTGCTCTTTAAATTTGCACCTTGCGGATTCCACCATTAAAAAGCCAATGGGAAGGATCAATGATGTTCTCATTGTTGCAAATAGAAATTTGGTGCCCGTAGATTTTATCCTTCTTCATATAGATTGCAATCTTTCTTGTCCTATTATTCTTGGTAGACCTTTCCTTAGAACGATTGGCGCGATTATTGATATGAAGGAAGGGAATATTAGATTCCAATTTCCATTAAGGAAAGGCATGGAGCACTTTCCAAGAAATAAAATTAAATTACCTTATGAATCTATCATGCGAGCTACTTATGAATCAAGTGTCAAAGATGGCACTATTTAGATCTATCCTCGCTTTTATGCCTAGCTAGGGGCGTTAAACAATAGCGCTAGTTGGGAGGCAACCCAATTTTATTTGTGTTTTTTTGTTTTTGTTCCTGTTTAGTAATAAATTTTGCATCTACCTTCTGTTTATATGTGTTTTCATGTTTTATTTAGTGTTTGTGCCAAGTAGAACCTATCGGATAACCTATGGTGATAGTTAATTTGATTCTGCTGAAAAATAGAAAGCTTGCGCTCACGAGAAAAAAAATCAATAAATCACAGAAACGTGTTTTTGCATTGATTAATTTTGCTATAGATCAATAGAAAAATTTCCTAAGACGTCCCATTTTGGTAGGATTTTTAGTGTTCCAGAAGTAGTCGAAAGTTACGGATTGCTACAGACTGTTCTGTTTTTGACAGATTCTGCCTTTCGTGTATTGTTTGCTTATTTTGATGCATCTATGGCTAGTATGTAAGGGTATGAACCATAGAGAACTTGGAATAAAGTAGGTTTAACACCAATATAAATAAAGAATGAGTTCATGACAGTACCTTATGTGCAGGTTTTTCTTTCTTTCACTAACGGAGCTTATGAGATTTCCTGTTGAGTTTTGTGTTGTGAAGTTTTCAAGTTTTGGGTAAAGATTTGATGGACTATGGAATAAGGAGTGGCAAGATCCTAAGCTCGGGGTTGCCCGTGGCACCCCATGATATTCAAGAATAGCCAAAAGCCTAAGCTTGGGGATGCCCCAGGAAGGCATCCCCTCTATCGTCTTCGTTCATTGGTAACTGTACTTGGAGCCATATTTTTATTCGCCACATGATATGTGTTTTGCTTGGAGCGTCGTGTATGATATTAGTCTTTGCTTTTTAGTTTACCACAGTCATCCTTTATGTACACACCTTTTGGGAGAAGGCCCCTTGATTGGAATTTATTAGAATACTCTATGTTTTTACTTATATCTTTTGAGCTAGATAATTTTTGCTCTAGTGGTTCACTTATATCTTTTAGAGCATGGTGGTGGCTTAATTTTTGATCTCTCATACTTCACTTATATTATTTTGAGAGTCTCTTAGAACAGCTTGGAATTTGCTATGGTTATAAAATTGGTCCTAGAATGATGGGCATCCAAGTTGGGTATAATAAAAACTATCATAGAAGTGAATTGGATGCTGTGATCAATTTGATACTTGATAATTGTTTTGAGATATGGAGGTAGTGATATTAGAGTCATGCTAGTTGATGTGATTATGAATTTAAAGAATGCTTGTGTTGAAGTTGGCAAGTCCCGTAGCATGCACATATAGTAAAAGTTGTGTAACAAATTTATTGCATGGGATGCTCTTTTGATTGCCTTCCCTTGTGTGGAGGTCGGGGGCGCGCGATGGTTAACTCCTACCAACCTCCCCCCTAGGAGCATGCGCGTAGTGCTTGGTTTTTGATTACTTGTAGATTTTTGCAATAAGTATATGAGTTCTTTATGACTAATGTTGAGTCCATGGATTATATGCACTTTTATGTTTCCATCATTGCTAGCCTCTTCGGTACCGTGCATTGCCCTTTCTCACCTTGAGAGTTGGTGCGAACTTTGCTGGTGCATCCAAACCCCGTGATACGATACGCTCTATCACACATAAACCTCCTTATATCTTCCTCAAAGAAGCCACCATACCTACCTATTATGGCATTTCCATAGCCGTTCCGAGATATATTGCCATGCAACTTTCCACCGTTCTGTTTATCATGACATACATTATCATTGTCATATTTCCTTGCATGATCATGTAGTTGACATCGTATTTGTGGCAAAGCCACCATGCATAAACTTTTATACATGTCACTCTTGATTCATTGCGCCATCCCAGTACACCACTGGAGGCATTCATACAGAGTCATATCTTGTTCTAGTTTCGAGTTGTAATTCATGAGTTGTAAATATATAGAAGTGGGATGATGATCATTATTAGAGCATTGTCCCTAAAGAAAAAAAAGAAAAGCCAAAAAGAAAAAAAGGAAACGCCAAAGAAAAAAAAGAAAGGCCAAAAAGAAAAAAAAGAAAGTCCAAAGAAAAAAAAGAAAAAAAAGAAAAAAAAGGGGGGCAATGTTACTATCTCTTTTTCCACACTTGTGCTTAAAAGTAGCACCATGTTCTTCATATAGCGAGTCTCATATGTTGTCACCTTGATATAATAGTGGGAATTTTTCATTATAGAACTTGGCTTGTATATTCCTACGATGGGCTTCCTCAAAATGCCCTAGGTCTTCGTGAGCAAGCAAGTTGGATGCACACCCACTTAGTTCCTTTTGTGGAGCTTTCATACATTTATAGCTCTAGTGCATCCGTTGCACGGCAATCCCTACTCCTTATGTTGACAACAATTGATGAGCATCTCCATATCCCGTTGATTAGCCTCGTCAATATGAGACTTTCTCCCTTTTTGTCTTCTCCACACAACCTCCACCATCATATTCTATTCCACCCATAGTGCTATATCCATGGCTCATGCTCATGTATTGCGTGAAAAATGAAAAACGTTTGAGATTGCTAAAGTATGAAACAATTGCTTGGCTGAAACCGGGGTTGTGCTTGATGGGAGTATTTTGTGTGATGAAAATGAAGCATAGCCTAACTATATGATTTTGTAGGGATGAACTTTCTTTAGCCATGTTATTTTGAGAAGACATGATTGCTTTGATTAGTATGCTTGAAGTATTACTATTTCTTATGTCAATATGAAATTTTATTTTGAATCATTTGGATCTGAACATTCATGCCACAATAAAGAGAAATACATTGAGAATTATGCTAGGTAGCATTCCACATCAAAAATTCCGTTTTTATCATTTACCTACTCGAGGACGAGTAGGAATTAAGCTTGGGGATGCTTGATACGTCTCCAACGTATCTATAATTTTTTATTGTTCCATGCTATTATATTACCTGTTTTGGATGTTTATGGGCTTTACTTTACACTTTTATATCATTTTTGGGACTAACCTACTAACCGGAGGCCCAGCCAGTATTGATGTTTGTTGCCTATTTCAGTGTTTCGAAGAAAAGGAATATCAAACGGAGTCCAAACGGAATGAAACCTTCGGGAGCGTGATTTTTGGAACGAACGTAATCCAGAGGACTTGGAGTGCAACTCAAGAAGCTCCCGAGGCGGCCACGAGGGTGGAGGCCTCCCCCCTACTGGGCGCGCCCCCCTAGCTCGTGGGCCCCTCGGGCGTCCACCGACATACTTCTTCCTCCTATATATACCCACGTACCCTGAAAACATCAAGCGCAACCACGAAAAGCTATTTCCACCACCATAACCTTTTGTATCCGCGAGATCCCATCTTGGAGCCTTCGCCGGTGCTCCGCCGGAGGGGGAATCGACCACAGAGGGCTTCTACATCAACACCATATCCCCTCTGATGAGTTTTGAGTAGTTTACCACAGACCTTCCGGTCCATAGTTATTAGCTAGATGGCTTCTTCTCTCTCTTTGAATATCAATACCATGTTCTCCTTCCTCTTTTTGGAGATCTATTCGATGTAACTCTTTTTGCGGTGTGTTTGTCGAGATCCGATGAATTGTGGGTTTATGATCAAGTTTATCTATGAGCAATATTTGAATCTCCTCTGAATTCTTTTATTTATGATTAAGTTATCTTTTTAAGTCTCTTCGAATTATCAGTTTGGTTTGGCCTACTAGATTGATCTTTCTTACAATGGGAGAAGTGCTTAGCTTTGGGTTCAGTCTTGCGGTGTCCTTTCCCAGTGACAGTAGGAGCAGCAAGGCACGTATTGTATTGTTGGCATCGAGGATAAAAAGATGGGGTTTATATCATATTGCATGAGTATCCCTCTACATCATGTCATCTTTCTTATAGCGTTACTCTGTTCTTATAAACTTAATACTCTAGATGCATGCTAGATAGCGGTCGATGTGTGGAGTAATAGTAGTAGATGTAGGCAGGAGTCGGTCTACTTGTCACGGGAATGATGCCTATATACATGATCATGCCTAGATAATCTCATAATTATTCGCTTTTCTATCAATTTCTCGACAGTAATTTGTTCACCCACTGTAATACTTATGCTATTTCGAGAGAAGCCACTAGTGGCCCCCGGGTCTATCTTTTATCATATAAGCTTTCAATCTACTTTTATTTGCATATTTACTTTTCCAATCTATATCATAAAATACCAAAAATATATTTATCTTATCATACTATATCTACCAGATCTCACTTTAACAAGTGGCCTTGAAGGGATTGACAACCCCTTTATTCCGTTGGTTGCGAGTTCTTTGGTTGTTTGTGTAAGTGCGTGGGACTTGTGAGGAGCCTCCTACTAGATACCTTGGTTCTCAAAAACTAAGGGAAATACTTACGCTACTGTGCTGCATCACCCTTTCCTCTTCAAGGAAAACAACGCAAGCTCAAGACATAGCACGCTGTGCTTCCCCCGTGCTGCTCCCAGTGCCCTTCGCGCTCCTATGGGGGATTCGCCGTCCTCAGAGTCCTGGTGGTAACTGCGCCCTGGTTCACCTGCGATCCATGGTCAACGTACGCATGCCCCTGTGGCATTAGCTGTACCCAGAGATTGTCGTTGTTGGAGATGTCAGCGGGGCTCAGTGGCGGCTCGAAGGAGATCTCGGCTTCGTGTATATCCAACGCCCAGACTGGCGTGGGGGATCGGCTGTGGCCCTCCCTCGTCGCGTGCCTCAGGTCCATCACGACAGGAAAGTAGGCTTCTATGCTGGCCACGCCAGAACCGCCGCCCGGTTGCCTCACGTTCCCACCTTCTTCAGTCGCCCTCTGTTCCTGTCGACCAGGGGCCGGTGCCCCAGCGCGGCCCCTAGTGATGTCACCCTAAGCAGCCCTATGTTGGGGTGGCATGTTCGGAAGGGTGTCGGCTGCTTAGCGGGGCTGGCTGGCACTGAGGGGCTCTTCAGGGGCCCTGGAAGGGGGCGCACGGTTGTGTCGGGGATGACCGCGCGCCCCACCACCGCCTGCGATGCTGGCAGGGTGCAGAATGGTGCTGCACCCTGCACGCCACATCTAACAGCTCGGTGATCCATTCCACTAGGGCGTCGCGGCCATTTTCCAGCAGCCTGCACCTCAAGAGCTCTCGAGCTACGATGACTGCTGCCCGCATGTTTGCCTGCTCCAGGCGCATGTGCGGTGCGGTTGTTGTAGCATAGTTTGCAGATCTCGTGGCGGCGTGGTTGCGGCGCAGCGCCAATGGAGGAGGTTGTGCCATGCGCCTCCATGGCCAGTCGCACCAGGGGGAGCGCGGGCCGCCTGGACGACCCAGTGCTCGACGTGTGCCCTCGGCGCGCCGGCCATGGCGTGGGTGGAGCAGCGGAGGACCGGTTGGCGGAAGAGGAGATCCGACGCACCCCTATCTGGTGCGCCAAATGTCAGATTAGGGGTTCCGCAAACCCTTGGTAGGTTTGAACTCTTGGGTGCGTGCAGAAATCTCAACCTACCCATCCTGCCTACTCGTGACTCTCCTAATCCTAGCGCGACAAGCTCGAAGAGACCAACAGACACAACAGTTTATCCTGGTTCGGGCCACCTTGCAGTGTAATACCCTACTCCAGCGTTTTGGTGGATTGCCTCGAGGGGCTGAGGAAGAACTAGTACAAAGGATGAACTAGCCTCAGGAGGTGAGGGAGTTCTTGGATCAAGATAGCTGGTGGGATGTGAACTAATCAGATCTCGGATCCCCCTCTATGGTGGTTGCTAAGTCCTATTTATAGTGGCCTTGGTCCTCTTCCCAAATGTTGGCAGGAAGGGATCCCACAACGGCCGGATTTGAAAGGGGACAAGTAGTCTAGCTTATCCTGACAAAAGTAGTCTTTGCCTGTGAAAAGCCTCTGGTCATGACGCTGCAGTGGGCTCGGTGATGACCTCCATCCTGCCATCCTGGTGGTCTTGGTCTTGTTGCACCAGAATGAAAACCTTTGGTTGATTCCTCGGGACTTCGTGCCTGCGGCTTGCCTCCCTTTCACCGAAGAGGAAACTCATGCTTTGCACCCGCTGGTGCCCGCCTAGTGCCCGCCCAGCCTTGGTCGTCATCGCTCATGTCAGCTGAGCCTCGTGAGGTGCACCCTGCATAGAACTCTCCACCCCTGGGGAGCCATCCTGAGGAGGCCGATCCCCTCGGGGGTCTTGGAGTCGTCCCCCTTGCGAGGCATGGCCCCTGGCGAGGGTCTTGAGCTGCTGATGTCGAAGCTGGGCCGTACTAGGTCGTCGATGGAGCCACCCGGCGGGCTGCAGGCAGGCAAGTCTGGATACCCCCATATCGAAAACGCCGACAGAATCAGTCGCATTGTTTTAGGAATGGTACTATCCTGCTTTGTAGTTCTTTCTACATGTTTAACCAAGGTATTGTTAAGATAATGTCTTTGTTAAAATGAATTAGTCGCATTGTATTAGGAATGGTACTTTTTTGCTTTGTCGTTCTTTATACATGTTGAAACAAGGCATTGTTAAGATAATGTCTCAGTTAATTTGAATGAATCACACTGATGGAGAATTGCTACTCTCCTGCTTTGTTTCCCATTAAGATAAGGTAGATCAGTAGATGTTTTTCTTCTAGGAGTACAAGTCATCAACCATTATTTCTCAGTAATTGTTTCCGTTATACCTATTGTTGCTTATAGGGATATCAAAATTAATGCTCAGTTTTATTTTGACTTTGATTTTAGTTGAACTGCACAAAAGGAGCCAATGTGTCTAAGACAAACTGCTGCATTACTGGGTCCAGTTGGTCGTATCACTTTGCAGAAAGAAGCAGTCACTATTTTCTCTACATTATAGAAGGAATGATCGAGAAGCTTTATAGAGTATTAGTATACGCTGGTGACATGACTAGTCTGCAAAGAGCATAGGCAACTCTACAACACGTGGAGTACATCGGGCAAAAAGTGCCCAAACAAGTACAAGAAGCCATGACAGGACTCCAAGTATGTCAATGTCATTCTAAGAAACAATGATGGGGCATCTGCGTATGGGAATCAATTTACCGTACTTTCAGTTTGTTAGTCCACCAATTGGTGGGTTGACACTGGGGCCAATATTCATGTGTGTGTTGATGTGTCTTTGTTTTTTTGCAGAATATAAATACGAAATCCATAGGGATCGATGCTCAGCTTGATTTTAGTGGAACTGCACAAAATGTTGAGATGGTTTGTGTCCTCCATAATACTTGATCAAGCACAATACATCAAATGGTTCTCTAATCATTCGTCGTCGCCTTGAGCCACCGGACTATCAGCTGACAAACTGATGAAAAACCCTGCCCGTTCCACAATCATAGGCATTACATATTTTGAATGGGAAAAGCTTGTCAAAGTTTAATCATTGATGTTAGCACGAAGACATTAGTTTAATATATTGAAATTGGAAAACCTTGTCAAAGTTTGCTCATTGATGTTAGACAGAAGACATGTATTTGATATTTTTGAGTGGGACGCCCTTTACTGTGAGCAGCGCGTTGATCGTTTTTTCCTATTCCCGTGTTCAGTTTAGAAGTAAATAGTTACTCTGCTGAGATGCATAGTCACATGAATGTTAACTTATGTAAGGTATTTTAAGAGTTTGTTCTGTATATTGTGTATTTAATTCCAGGCCTTGTGTTTGATTGCAAAGTTGAGCTTGGAATGTTGTGGCATGCGGCATCACGAGCTGTTCACGTGCCTCCTGAGAATAATGCTTCGTATTGTTTTGCATGTTGATCTAATGCCAGTGATTTCCTTGGTAAGAAGATCATCCTCTTCTGTTGTTTCTATGCTTAAGAAGTTCATCGTCTTATGTTTCATTCATAGCCTATACGACAAGTCGGGTAGGTTAAATGTGAAACCATATGATCTTCTGACCAACTCATCATCTGGATCGTCATTTTCCAACCAAAACCGCTTGTAAATCTGACGCTTGTAAATAAAAGCAGATGGTCTCGGGCGAAGCGCTTGGTTGGTCGATTTCAACTAGTAAAATATACACTGGTCTCTCAAATTACACGCGTAACCCGCCAGTTTTACTTACAGACCTCAGGCCCTCGGTTTCATTACACCTGTATTTTACATGTTGTTTCTGATGACGAGTAAATTACACTTGGATCTTAATACAGGTGTGAAATAAACGAGAGCTCCCAAGCGCGGCATTACCGTTTCATGTCGTCTTAGTCTCTTGAAGGTGCTCATAGGTGTCCGATGATCTTGGCTTCCTGAATGAGCAGTGAGTGATGTATAAGACCATCCGTAGGTCCCGTGAGGCCCTCTCCCTTGTCCTTTGAGTTGTTGCGCTCGTCGTGGCACCGAGCATTGTCAACAGGGTCAAAGAACATGAGGATTAAGGAGATGACTTTATTTTTACTGGATGACAGTAGGGAGCCACTAGGGCCATAGCCGTACGTACGCAAGTGCCTCCTTATTAGGTACAACTATATTTTTTTGCTTCCTCCTGGTTTCTTGACATCACGGTCCCACACCATTGTCAACCTATGTAGTAAATATAAACGAGAGAATTGCAGAAGGAGCGGCCAACAGCTGGGACCAAGCAGGTCGAGCTGTATTTGTGTTTTTGAGGCGTGAGCACTGCAGAGTTTTTCTTGAGCGATGTTTTCGTTGTTGTTCAGAGGAGAGCAGGGTATTAACTGGGCGGCTTGTGGCCCATCTAGCCTAGGCCAGATGTTAATTTCTTTCAAGATGAAAATGGCTAGCCCGGCTATACTTTTTTTTGAGGAATATCCAAGCAAGGTCAACTTGTTATTCTCCGCCCCGCTGGGCAGCAAATCTTTCCTAGGAGGGATGCATTAGGCTTAACAGGAAAATGGGCTTTAAGAAATAATAAATGGGATGTAATTATAAAAACTGGACAGTAACTATAAAAAATGCACCAAACATGTAATTAGTTTAGAAAATATTATTTTTGGATTATGAAAATTTTAATTTTTAATATTTGCGCGCGCAATATTTCATTGGATTTTTAGGTAATACAAATTTATATTTAATCTGACTAGAAATTTCGGGATAAAAATATTGCGGATCCCATCAAAATGTGGGAAATTTTATTGAATTCTGTTTTGAACGGTTGGTTGAAATTATTAATCGTTGTCCTAGCTAGAAAATGGGTTGTACTTTTAACAAACTATAAATGGGTTGTAGTAAATTCCATTAGAAGTCAAAAATGGGTTGTACATTCTTACAAATCACAAATGGGCTATAAGTTCTCTGCCACACACTTGTGGGCCTACTAAGTTGACGCGACCCCTAAAAAAAGAAGTTGATGCATATGCAAGGCTTTGTCAACTTATAGTCAACACACGGTTCTAGCAGAAGTGGTCGTTGATGTCTATCCAATGGATGTCGTGCTTCTTCTTCAATCTCGGATATTCTAGCTTCGGCCGCCCAAAAAATGATTCCTCCCCTTGACATCTGGGGCGCAACGTTTCGGAGGCTGGCCTGTGGGCCTACTAAGTTGACGCGTACCAAGGGCTTTGTCAACTTAGTCAATATAAACCATTCTAACTGCAGTGACCGTACGATGTCCATCCAACAGCCGTCGTGCTTCTTCAACCTCTAGTCTTCTTGCTCCAGCCGCCCAAAGCAGCGCCGGTCGTGTCGCCTGTCGTGGTTCTAAGTCTGATAGTAGAATAGGGGTAGTATAACGGAGCATGATCTATCGAGATGCATATGGGTGACACGGTGGTTTTAGCGAGTTCGGGCCTCTCACGGTGGAGATAACAACCCTATGTCTCGTGCTCCGGAGAGGCTTTGTTTTATCTGAGTATATATCCGGAGATTACAATGTGTGTGTGAGAGAGAGGAACGGATCCCCATGCCTGAGCTAAGTCCTGAGACTAATGGTGAAAAGAGAGAGAGGTGGAAGAAGCGCCCCCTCGTCTAGTGGTGGGGGGTGGCTTATATAGAGTGCGCCACCCCCTCACCTCCTATGTTACAAAGTGGGGTATGAATGCCATAATGCCAGCCCGCTATTAAGCCCTCACTATTAGAAAGATGCCGACTGCCTTGCTGCCTGCTGATCTTCATATATCCGAGTGAGTCGTACAGTCGAGTGGTGAACCGTCATCCGAGTGGATGGTATGTTGCTTGGTCGAGTGGATAGTATGCTGCTTGTCCGAGTGGATAGTGTGTCTGTATGAAATTGACCTGGACCCACATGTTGTGTGGGCCCCATGCTCCATGATATTTCGACCCTTCGTGGGCCTACCTGTTATGTATATCCCCAACATTAGCCCCCGAATCGATTGCGATTTTGCAAAACGAGTTGGTGTAAGACACAGTTTGGTCCGAGTGATTACAGAAATACTCGGTACATGTCGCCGCGCTTTCAGACAACCAAGGTTTGAACAAAATCTCAATGGATTCCAGCACCATGCTTCCCGACTAATCGAAGTAAGCGTCTGTGAGGAGCAACTTGGTGACATTCGTTCATCTCTCGGGAGAGGTTTAACTCGTGATCTGAGTATGGGCGTGTCATTAAATCCGTGCAACCAGATTGACACATGGACTGCTCTTTTAGAGAGATGCCATTCTTATCCCGGAGGAACGCCAATACGAGTCGGTTTCAGATCCACACTTGTGAGTTTCACGCTTTGAGTCCTAGAAGAAGGTTCAAAACAGGTCCATGGAGGAGCGTTAAACTCGCCTTATAGAATTTTTTGGAGTGATTTGGAGCTGGGCCTACATCGAGTAACTGATTACTCGGAATTTCTTCATGCCTGGAACGTGTCTTTTTTGTTGTTTGGCCGTCACTCGGGTTGGGCGGACCGTTCCGAGTGGATACCATTCCAGTGGGGGCACGCTGAGTGCACCCACTGGGTGTAGTCCCCGAGACTGCTGTCGACTGCAGGCAGTCGGCGGGAGTCTTAGAGCCTGTCTTTTTGTTGTTGTTTGGCCGTCACTCGGGTTGGACGGACCGTTCTGAGTGGATACCATTCCAGTGGGGGCACGCTGAGTGCACCCACTGGGTGTAGTCCCCGAGACTGCTGTCGACTGCGGGCAGTCGGCGGGAGTCTTAGAGAACTAAAACTCTTCTTAGCTGGTACTGATCGAACTTGTTCTTCTCTGACTCATAGGTCGAGTAATACTGGAGATGGGTTTGCATCGAGCAAAATGTTTCTTTCTGAGTCCTCTTCCAGTGGGGGCACGCTGAGTGCACCCACTAGGTGTAGTCCCCGAGCCTCTGTCGGACTAGATGAGTCTGGCAGAGGGTTTAAGTCTCTCGGTAAACCTCCATGCAGTTGGCATGGCAAATATCTTTGTCTGGAATTGAATCAATCGGATGGATGCGTAACGAGGTGGTTGTACAAACGATGAGTAAGGTCGCCTGTATGATTCAGCGATGGCGCTTCATTTTACCCTTTTGCATGAAAAGGGGTATTTATCCAAGTGGACGTGCTTCACTTATAGATCTTCGGCGAACCGAGCATGTATGGTCAGAAGAATATCTTGATGTGATCAACAGGTTGACCAAATGGGCGTAACCCCTGAGGGTGACATGGCCAACTGCCGCGCGTAGCCCCCGAGTGATGCTCGAAGGAGGTAAGCTTGCTACAGAGTGTGATATGAGGTTTGACCATATGAGTAACTTAGCCGTTCCCGTGCTGGGGGTGTAGAGGTAAAGACATGTCCAACTGATGGTGACGCACGGGGCGGCCGAGGGGCGAGGACGTGTATAACCGAGTGGCGACGCGCGGGGCAGCCGAGTGGGGAAGACGTGCAAAACCGAGTGGCGCCGCGCGGGGCGGGCGAGTGGTGAAGACGTGCAGAACCAAGTGGCGATGCGCGGGGCGGCCGAGTGGTGAAGACGCACACAACCGAGTGGAGACGCGCGGGGCGGACGAGTGATGAAGACGTGCGCAACCGAGTGGCGACGCGCGGGGCGGCCGAGTGGTGAAGACGTGCAAAACCGAGTGGCGCCGCACGGGGCGGCCGAGTGGTGAAGACGCGCACAACCGAGTGGCGACGCGCGGGGCGGCCGAGTGAAGGACTAAGTGTCCAGCTGAATGGCAAAAATGGTCCTTGAAGGAGTTAGCCAGATGCTTTTGAAGCTGATGTAGCGACAAGGTCGGTGTAGTGTGGCTGTGGCGCAACAAGACCGGTGCGACAACTGAATTTGAGTAGGAACGAAGATGGCACACAGAGTGTCCGGGTGATTATGAAATTTGTCAAAGTGACGGATCGAATGTACTTGTTGAAGTGAAGGGTCTGATTGGTGATGAAGTACTCGACCACTTAGGAGAGTGTCATTCCAAATGAGATGCAGCCCCCGAGTGCGGCGTAGCCCCCGAGCATACTACAGGCTTCGACAACGGACATGTCGGAATATGAGAAATATAGTTTTAAATGGATGATTTGTAATTCATCGAGTCGGATTTGGGTAAAGATGAGGAGAAGCTTCCGAGTGATGCTCGGAAGAAGCAAACTCGCAAAAGAGTGAAGTGTAAAGTTTAATTATGAAAGGGACTTATCTGTCTCATGCCCGATGAGGTCTATATCATTGATACGATGAAGAGAATTCCATAGAGGGGTTGGCCGGACGTGTTTGAAATCAAAAGGGCGACAAAGTCAGTGTTGTGGTGCGCTAGGACCAGTATGGAGACCGAGTCTGAGCAGCGATGAAGTTGGCGCGTAGGACCATCGAGTGATCGCGGTAACTTGTGTAAAAAATGGCACAAGTCAACACAATAATTTCTTGAGGAAATTTGATGTGTGCTGAAATGATTTGTGTGAATAACACCCATAGACACCCGCTGGGAGTGCAAGGGGCTTGCTGGTTGACCAGCAAAAGTTTAAAAGAGCGAAGGATTCGTTCGCACTTGTCGAAGCGAGAAATCCTACTGAACTTGTTGGAATACTGGCTAAAATAAAACGGAAGTGTAGTGTTTTGACTGAGTTGCAGCCCCGGAGGACCGATGCAAACTCGAAATGAAGAACGACACATGGTGTTCGTGAATGATATATGCGAAAAAAAGGAAGTTGGACTTCGGAGTCACATAACCAGTACTAAGCAAGTATGTGAAAATAAGCAGTCGAGCGTAGAGGTACACTCGGTGGTGTGGCCTCCGAGTGAACCTGATGTGTGAATTATGGAATACTCGGGAAGATGAAAATAACAGAATGTAAAATGACTTAGCTGTCTGAAGGCGCGCAGGGCGGTCGAATGGTGATGAGGTGACCAACCGATTGGCGACGCGCGGGGCGGCCGAGTGCTGATGAGGTGATCAACCGATGGCGACGCGCGGGGCGGCCGAGTGGTTATGAGGTGACCAACCGATGGCGACGCGCGGGGCGGCCGAGTTGTTATGAGGTGACCAACCTG
>NC_057813.1:641390530-641426287 GCF_018294505.1 Triticum aestivum
TAGTGGCGACGAGCGAGGCATCCGAGTGACGTAGACGCGTCCCGCAGAGTAGCGACGCGCGGAGCGTCCGGATGATGTAGACGCGTGGCCCAGAGTGATGATGCGCGGGGCGTCCTGGTGAAGTAGAGGCGCGTGCCGCGCAGTGGCGACGAGCGAGGCATCCGAGTGACGTAGACGCGTCCCGCAGAGTGGCGACGCGCGGAGCGTCCGGATGATGTAGACGCATGGCCCGGAGTGACGATGCGCGGGGCGTCCTGGTGAAGTAGAGGCGCGTGCCGCGGAGTGGCGACGCGCGGGGATTCCGAGTGAAGTAGACCCGTCCCGCGAAGTAGCGATGCACGGGGTGTCCGAGTCGGGCAAGTTGATGATGATGTGAACAGCTTCATGACCGCGTGCTGGGTGGCTGAGGACATGTCCAATCGAGCGATGACGTACGGGCGGCCGAGTGGCGGCGCACGAACGGCCGATCAAGCGCAAGTGATCCGGTTTGGTCCGAGTGAGCTAGTCCCATCCGAATGATCATGCCGAATTGCCGACTGAAGGAGTTGTTGTCGAGTGTTGGGTCTTGTCGAGGCAGAGACAACGTGTGGAGTGCCGGCTTTAGTCAACCATCGTGCCGGTCAGCAAGTACATCCTAGCGGAGTGGCGCACTGGTGGGAGCCGGTCCTTCTGTTTCCATTTTCCTACATGCAGTTATTCCTCAAGGAGGTTGATTTGGTGCAGAGCTTGATCTGTTGGTTGTGGAGCAATAAATCACAAGTAATCAGGTGTGATTGCTTGGCCGACCAACACATTGGAGGAGTTGCCCACGTTCTGGACATGTAGGCAGAATCTGCATGCAAGAGAGCGCTAATTAAGTGAGAATTAGAGCCATTCATGTATGTAATAAACGTTTCCCACGGTTATTTATCCCTGCATGGAGGAAATAAATGGGAAGGAATTAAGGTTAGAAGGAGCGGCGACGCGCGGGGCGTCCGAGTGAGGCAGACGCATCCCACAGACTGGGTTTGGGGCGTCCGAGTGTTGTAGACACGTCCTGTAGGGTGACGACACGCGGGACGTTGAGTGAACATGCACGCGTGACCAGTTGAGCGACGGTGTGCAGGCGGCCGAGTCACTGCATGTTAGTCGTATAAAAAATGCATCTAAATGAATCTGGACGTTTAGTAATCCAAATGGAAAACTCATCTGCCTGTCATCGTGTTATTCGCCTGAACGAAACGTCCGTCCGAGTAAACTGCAGTCGGTGGACGACGACGGGACAAGTGATCCTGCAAGTTAGTAGCAAGTATAGCTACGAATATTATTTTTTTGATCTCAACGCTCCTGCAAGATAGCCGGTTAGCAAGCATAGCCACGAAATTAACGGTCGGGCGGTTGCACATGCATGCATGCATGCACCAATTATTGGTGCGTGAATAGCATGAGTTTTGGCTGCAGTAATTAGAAATCTGGTGCACGAAATACTCACCTGATGAGCCGCTTAATGACACAATTACCTTAGCGAAACGGCCACCCCACGTTCTTCTGTTTCCTTGCGCGACGAGGAGGTGGGCTACGCTCGCGCGCGGTTAACGCACTAAACGGGCGAGAGGGTTGGTCCCTTGCTCAAGAACGACGGCTGCAGCGACGGGACATGGAAACGCCGCCAGAGGGGCC
Source organism: Triticum aestivum (assembly GCF_018294505.1). Taxonomy (NCBI): domain Eukaryota; kingdom Viridiplantae; phylum Streptophyta; class Magnoliopsida; order Poales; family Poaceae; genus Triticum; species Triticum aestivum. The sequence goes on from NC_057813.1 coordinate 641,392,190, forward strand.
GATCTGGCGCGGATGGACGCGCCGGAGGCCTGGTGGTCGTGCAGCAACCGAGTGTCCGCGTCACCGGAGTGACTGCTGAACACCTGCGGTTGCGCAGCCAGCAGACGGGTGTGCTGGGCTCGACGGAGAAGATGGAGAAGACGAAGCAGGAGGCGCGCTGGTGGCAGCCCTGGTCGGTCCGGTCGAGCGGGCGATTCGCCTCGCGCTCGGAGTCCTCGGCGGCATCGGGGTCATCGCCCGTGAACCCGAGGTAGTGGCGCGGGTCGTCGACACCCATGGAGGCGGCACCACCGGAGAGCTCGGCGAAGAGGAGCCGCACACCGCCTGGTGGCGGCGTGTCCGCCCAGCGGTACCGGCCCTCGAAGATGAAGCCCGCAGTGTAGAAGGAAATCGCCAGATGGACGCGTTTGTGAATGGATATGCACGCTTGCAGTGTCGGGTGAAGATGTATCTTCTCCTCCCCTTTTACGGTGCTTCAGTTGTTCGTATGAACTGCATGAACAGGAAATTAGATGAATGAAAAACCATATGCATCATGGCTCGATAGACGCCATGCCCCACGGTGGGCGCCAACTGTTGTGGTTCTAAGTCTGACAGTAGAATAGGGGTAGTATAACCGAGCATGATCTATCGAGATGCATATGGGTGACACGGTGGTTTTAGCGAGTTCGGGCCTCTCACGGTGGAGATAACAACCCTACGTCTCGTGCTCCGGAGAGGCTTTGTTTTATCTGAGTATATATCCGGAGATTACAATGTGTGTGTGAGAGAGAGGAACGGATCCCCATGCCTGAGCTAAGTCCTGAGACTAATGGTGAAAAGAGAGAGAGGTGGAAGAAGCGCCCCCTCGTCTAGTGGTGGGGGGTGGCTTATATAGAGTGCGCCACCCCCTCACCTCCTATGTTACAAAGTGGGGTATGAATGCCATAATGCCAGCCCGCTATTAAGCCCTCACTATTAGAAAGATGCCGACTGCCTTGCTGCCTGCTGGTCTTCATATATCCGAGTGAGTCGTACAGTCGAGTGGTGAACCGTCATCCGAGTGGATGGTATGTTGCTTGGTCGAGTGGATAGTATGCTGCTTGTCCGAGTGAATAGTGTGTCTGTATGAAATTGACCTGGACCCACATGTTGTGTGGGCCCCATGCTCCATGATATTTCGACCCTTCGTGGGCCTACCTGTTATGTATATCCCCAACATCGCCTGCTCCTGCCTCCCGTGGCCGGATGTGCTGCCGCAGAGGCATCACCATCCCTCCACTCACCCACATCCCCTATTATTCGGCGGCGATGGCAGCCTCACACCAAAGCCGAACCAGTGAACCCTCGTACTCCTCTCCGCGTGGGCATCCACTGCCGCGTCTTCCTCGGCTCCGCATCGTCCCCTTCCTAGGCCTCATCGTCGTCCATCACCCTAGTGTAGTGGTGCTCTCGGTGCGGCGTGGTCAATGTGGTCAAGGAACGACTTCCATCGGACGTGGACTCTACGTGGAAAGGCTGACAGCTGGGTCCATGGCTGCAGACAAGGAAATGCCTCCTTATTACACGCAAAATAATGATTCCTCCAGCCGACATCTAGGACCCACCGGAAGGGACTCTGTATTTCACGAAAAAATGTTCCCCTCGCTTACAGGTCAGAGCCACCAGCTATATCTTCGCACGCAAAGAAGTGCCTCCTTATTACGCACAAAAAAATGAATACTCCCCCTGCTAGCTGGGACCCAGCATAGTGGGAGGCTGACTTGTGGGCCTAGTAAGTTGACGGGGACAGAGGGCTTTTTCAACTTAGTCAATATGAATGATTCTAGCTTCGGTGACCATACGATGTCCATCCAATGGCCGTAGTGCTTCTCCAACCTCTGGTCTTCTTGCACCAGCCGCCCAAAGCAGCGTTGGTCGTGCCGCCTGCTCCTGCCTCCTGTGGCCGTCTGTGTTGCCGCGGAGGCCTCACTGCCCCTACTACTCCCACCGCTGGCCAGGTCATCCCTCCGCTCACCCACACCCCCTGTTATTCTGTAGCGACAGTAGGCTTACACCAAAGCCGAACCAGTGAACCCTCGTACTCCTCTCTGTGTGGGCATCCACTGCCACCTCTTCCCCAGCTCTGCGTCATCCCCTTCCTAGGCCTCGGCGTCGTCCATCGCCTTGGTGCTTTCGGTGCGGTGTGGTCAACATGGTCAAGGAACGACTTCCATTGGAAGAGCACTATACGTGGAGAGGCTGACAGCTAGGTCCACGACCACAGCAAGGAAGTACCTCCTTATTACGCGGAAAATAATGATTCCTCCACCTGACAGCAGGGACCCACCGGACGGCCCACCATATTTCGTGAAAGAAACATTCCCTCCAGACTGTTGGGACCCACCAGTTACATATTCGCATGCAAGGAAGTGCGTCCATATTATGAAAAGAAAAAAACAATTCACCCCTGACTCCTGGGACCCACCAACTACATGTTCGCACGCAAGGAAGTCCCTGACAGTCGGGACCAACCTGGTCGAAGAGTACGTAGTGTTGTAATTCTGGTCGCGACGTGTACGTACATACTGCTCGATGTAGACGTGCACGTGTCGTAGTAGAGGCGCGCACAAAGGATGTACACATGTGTACAATGACCAGGGTGCAAGAAAGTAAATACGGCCACATACATACATACGGGCGGGGTCTTGAACGCCTACCCGCGCATACATACATGGCTAGGTCGGAACAGAGGAACTGCATCATCATCATGTTCATGCGGAGGCAATGGAATGCCTTGTGTTCATCGGGAGGCAACGGAACGCATGGGAGCCAACCGGCTTGGATGGAACACCCGATGGAAATGAGTCCTGGCGTACCACAGAATGGAGGAAACAGCCTTGTGTTCGACCAGCAACGGTTGAAACAGGGTCATTTTCATCGGGAGGGGTCAAGCGTACCGCAAAATGGAGGAAGCAGAGTTCTGTTCGACCTCCTACGGTTGAAAAGGGATCCTGTTGATCGGGAGGTGTGTGGCATACTGCAAAACGGAGGAAACAGACTTGTGTTGGAGCGCTACGGTCGAAACGGGGGTCCTGTTCATCGGCAGGGGTGTAGCGTACCGAAAACGGGACTCCACGGGATATTGTTCATCCCCACCGTCGACCTCCTCTAGCCTCCAAGGGTTGCTGTTCATCCACCGTCGACCTCCTCCAGTCTCCACCTGCGACTGTTCAATCATGGGCTCCTGTTCATCCAGCCTCCACAACACGCTCCTCCACCAGCTACTGTTCAACCAACCCTCTCCACTGGATCCTATTCAACCACCCCTCCATGGGCTACTGTTCATCTAGCCATCCACGGGGTCATCCTATTCATCCATCCCTCCAAGGGTAATGTTCATCCACCCACAACCGGCTCGATCGGGGTTCTATTCATCCAGAGGCAACACCACGGGGTCCTGTTCATCCACCCCCACCAGGAACTGTTCATCCACCCCCCCTAAGGGAGTCCTGGATAAGGGGGTATCTGGACTTTCAGACTATATACTTTGGCCAGACTGTTGGACTATGAAGATACAAGATTGAAGACTGCGTCTCGTGTCCGGATGGGACTCTCCTTTGCGTGGAAGGCAAGCTTGGCGATTCGGATGTTAGATCTCCTTCTCTGTAACCGACTCTGTGTAACCCTAGCCCCCTCCGGTGTCTATATAAACTGGAGGGTTTAGTCCGTAGGACAACAACAATCATAATCATAGGATAGCTTCTAGGGTTTAGCCTCTATGATCTCGTGGTAGATCAACTCCTCTAATACTCATACCATCAAGATTAATCAAGCAGGAAGTAGGGTATTACCTCCATCGAGAGGGCCCGAACCTGGGTAAAGATCGTGTCCCCAGTCTCCTGTTACCATTAGCTTTAGACGCATAGTTCGGGACCCCCTACCCGAGATCCGCCGGTTTTGACACCGACATTGGTGCTTTCATTGAGAGTTCCTCTATGTCGTCGTTGTAAGGCTCGATGGCTCCTTCAATCTTCAACAACGACACGGTCCAGGGTGAGACTTTTCTCCCTGGACAAATCTTCATGTTCGGCGGCTTCGCACTGCGGGCCAATTCGCTTGGCCATCTGGAGCAGATCGACGGCTACGCCCCTGGCCATCAGGACGGATTCGGAAACTTGAATCACATGGCTGGCATCCACGGATACCTGATCTTCAACGGATCCGGGCCTACGCGAGGAGCGTCGAACGGTCACGACGAGCATGACTTAGATCTGCTGTCGGATAGTATTCGTGATATCGCACCTGCAGCAGCTCCGGACCTAAATCCGAGGCAGACCGCATCATCCGAGGACGGTTGGATGGAACCAGCCATGGAGGCCGCATACTCATCGGTGTTGGAGCCGGACACAGACTCCACCTATAAGGAAATCTGTGTAGCCGGACCCCCGGACTCGATTCCGGTTGCGGGTCTTGAACCGCGCGCATCCATACCCATCGAAGCTGATTGGGCACCAATCATGGAGTTCACTGCCGTAGATATCTTTCGGCGCTCGCCCTTCGACGACGTGCTAAACTCTTTAAGGTCTCTCTCTTTGTCAGAAGACTCTTGGCCAAACTATGTCCGGCTCGAGTGGGATACGGACGACGAAGAAAATTGCGGCCCACCCACCACCCACTTCATAGCCACTGTCGATGACCTAACAGACATGCTTGATTTCGACTCCGACGACATCGACGTTATGGACGTCGAAGCAGGGGACGATCTAGAACCAGCGCCCACGAGGCGCTGGCTGCCACCTCATCATATGACATATACATGGTGGACACGCCTAAGGAGGACAACGGCGACAAAAAGGACACAATGGAGGACAAACCCCCCGGACAAAAGCCAAAATGACGGTGCAGGCGCCGCTCTAAGTCCAGTCACAGTAAAAATAGCGAAAACAGCGCAAGAAAAATTGACACTCCGGTCGACTCCAAAGGCAACAATATGGACCAAGCGATAGAGGAGGATGAGCCAGGCCACGCTGAACACAGCCTAGAATAGACGCCCGATCACAGCGATCCCGAGGGCCGAACTCAACAGCCTGCCTCCGGAGAGGAGGACAGTCCGATCGATGATGCATTCATCATCCTGAAAAAATGTTTGGAACAAAATAACCTCCGCAGAAGGCTTATGGCCACTGCGAGTAGCCTAAAGAAGCAGAAGCAAAGGCTTAAGGCCGCGCAGGATATGCTCAACCGCAGATGGAATAAAGTGCTAGACACTAAAGAAAAATATGGCAATGATCGCCACACAAAGAGCTACCCAAAACGCAAGCTGCTGTTCGAATTCGATGATGAGGCCGTAGAGCCCATTCCGCCGAAGAACAATACGTCCAATCGCCCGGACCAACCACTTCATGGCCGCGATAGAGCAACCACTGACACCGCACACGATCTACGTGAGCTCCTGGACAAAAAGGCTGGCGCGACCAGGTCCATCTACAGATCCAGAGGACATGCTCCGACGCGAGATTATAGTCACCAAAACAATCACACTAATAAAATACCAGTTCGGAATCAACACCGGACACAACAATAGTCGACAGCATGCCAAGCCATGTCCATATACAGAGGGGCTGTGCACCCTCTGTGCTTCACCGGCGAAGTGTTGGATCGCGAATTTCCGCATGGATTCAAACCCGTGAACATAGAGGCATATGACGGAACGACAGACCCTGGGGTCTGGATTAAGGATTTTAACCTTCATATCCACATGGGTTGTGGGGATGACCTCCATGCCATCAAATACCTTCCCCTCAAGTTGAAAGGGCTCGCTCGGCACTGGTTGAAAAGCCTCCCCAAAAATTCAATCGGAAGTTGGGAGGAACTTGAGGACACTTTCAGGGCCAATTTTTAAGGGACCTATGTCCAACCTCCGGACGTAGACGATTTAAGTCACATAATACAACAGCCCGAAGAGTCAGCCCGCAAGCTTTGGAACATATTTCTCACGAAGAAGAATCAAATTGTTGATTGTCCAGATGCCGAAGCCGTAGCAGCCTTCTAGCACACTATCCGGGACGAGTGGCTGGCCAGACACCTCGTCCAAGAAAAACCAAGGACAATGGCGGCCTTAACAAGCCTTATGACCCGATTTTGTGCGGGCGAGGACAGCTGGTTGGCCCGTAGAGGCACCAGTGACCCAGGCACATCCGAAATTAGGGATGGCAACGGGAAGCCATGGCGCAATAAGAACAAGCGTCGAAACAATGAAGAAAGTCTGGACAATACGGAGGTCAACACCGGATTCAGGGGCTCTCGACCCGGTCAAAGAAAGAAGCCATTTAATGGCAGCAAAGAGGGACCGTCTGGCCTGAATAAAGTCCTGGATAGATTGTGCCAAATTCATGACACCCCCGAAAAACCTGCGAATCACACTCACATAAAATGTTGGGTCTTCTAGCAGGCCAGCAAGTTAAATGCCGAACACAAGGGAAGGGGAACACCAAGTGAAGACGAGGATGAGCCTCGCCAGCCGAACACTGGGGGACAGAAAAAATTCCTACCAGAAGTCAAAACAGTAAACATGATCTACGCGACTCACATACCAAAGAGAAGGTGCAAAGGCGCGCTCAGAGACGTATACGCGGTAGACCCCGTTGCCCCCAAATTGAACCCCTGGTCGGCTTGCCTGATCACCTTTGATCACAGGGACCACCAACTAGTATCCGGCACGGAGGGTGGGCTGCCTTGGAGCTCGACCCAATAATCGATGGATACCATCTCACTCGAGTCCTCATGGACGGCGGCAATAGTCTTAATCTGATATATCAGGACACCGTCCGCAAGATGGGGATAGACCCATCCCGAATCAGCCAAAGTAACACCACCTTTAAAGGAGCGATACCAGGCGTTGAGGCCCGCTGCAGGGGCTCCCTCGTATTAGAGGTGGCATTCGGTTCTCCCGACAACTTCAGAAGCGAAGAATTACTCTTCGACATCGCTCCCTTTAGCAGCGGTTATCATGCATTACTCGGAAGAATGACCTTCACTTGCTGCAACGCAGTACCGAACTACGCCTACCTTCAACTCAAGATGCCCGGTCCACGTGGCGTCATCACTGTTAGTGGAAACACAGAGCATTATTTACGTGCGGAAGAGTATGCGGCAGCTCTTGCAGCCGGACACTAAGCGGCCTCTCCCACCACAATGCATGATCGGTCGTTAATACCACGGACACGGTTAGACGAGTCCGGTGGACCACCATCGGTAATAGCCCAGATAAACCTGAGCTGGGTGCTATGCATATATCCCCATAGATGGTACCAGGGGCTGCAAACATGTAATAAGGCCCACAATTCGGCTTGACCTTATTAATATGCCAATATCTCACATTTCTAACATTCATTGAGAATAAACAACTTTTCGCATGCTTACGTCATACTCTTTTACATGAGTTTTCAGTTTTACAGACACTATTCGTGTGACACCCTTCTAGGATACGGCAAAATGGAGACAAAGGCGCAGACATGCAGCAGGGCCCCGCTCAACGGTTTCTCTTTAGATTAAGCCCCTGTGTAAACCTTCTTTACTGTATCTTGTTGCTTGACATCCCATGGGTATTCAATCCACCCACAGGGGATACTGGCGTTATAGGCATTTTGCCACGACAAATCAACACACATACCTGGAAATACAGGGTTCATCATCGAAGGCATTGCTCAGCCCAGTATATGTCATAAAGTCCGAATACCTTCGGGAGTTTTTGGCGTCGCGAGTTTGGCCTTATATGCATCAGCTCCGAATCATGTCTTTGGTCAAATGTTGGGTTTGCCCGGCTCCTAGGTTTGCTGCCTTATGTTCCATCTATCGGCTAAGGCGGCCAAAGGAGAACTACTGCGATTGTGCCCTGGTTATTCCGGATGAGCACCTCAGTAGAGAAAGCCGAAAACTGGCTGTCATGATACAGCGAGAGACTAGTCAACCACTCGAGGACTCATCGGAATCTCTAGGATTCCTCTGCATTAAGGAAGGACCGTTTCCCGATCATGTAGATACGCGCCCCTATCCGGATGCACGCGGAGGTACTAGGGGCTACATAGTAGTCCCACCATCAAACTCCTATGGCTAAGTGAAAGTGTTAAAGCTATATAGTTCGGTTGCCTAGTTTGACGTGCGATCACCTCCTTAATGGGCAAACACGTTGGATCAAGTGTGATCACGCACATTTTCTCGAACACCCCTGCATTATATGCGTGGGGGCTGAAGCCAACGATTGCTAACTTTCAGGTTATATACATACATAAATGGCCGCACAGGAGGCACTATAACACTTTCAGGCGAAAGTATAAACACAACCTTTATAATTAACACAGAATTGTTTTTACAATTAAACGACTGGTCACTCGAACATGACACTCTTCAAGCACTGAGCCTCTATTATACGGGCACCTTCTATGACCTGCTCAAAATAGTGCTCGGCTAGGTCCTGGCTTCCTGCCGGACTCTGGGTTGCAATGTTGGTGGCCTCCAATCCGCCCAATAAGTCTTAACACGGGCAAGAGCCATCCGCACACCCTCTATGCATGCTGACCGCCTCATGGCATTGATCCACGATACAGCGCCAAGGAATTGTTGCACTCAACCAAAATAACTGCCCGACCTTGGTCCCTTTAGCCATAGGTGGTCTATTACAGACCTCATGGCAAGACCAGACATCCTATGGAGCTCGGCCATAGCGGCCATCCTCTCACTCAATGCCAGTGGGCGCGTCGGAGCATTGAATTGCAACAAGAACAACCTTTCTATGTCATTATCTTTTTGATCCTTGAAGAACTTGGTCGCATCAGCCGCACTTTTTGCCAGATCTGCATACGCATCCGCAGCACTCAAAAGCTGTTCCATAGGAGCGTACTTGGGGTCTCCAAACTTCATCCGCAACAAATCGGGGCTTCTAGCCGCGATGTCTCCGGCTTGTCGAAGCTCCTCCCGCGCAGCCCTAATTTCAGAGTGCGTCTCCTTGGCCGCATCCAGGGCCTTCTTCAGGTCATCCGACTTTGCTTGATTCTGCTTCTCAAGAAGCTCATACCGGCCGGTCGTGTCCCTCAGCTCCACAGCCATCTCAGCTATTTTCTCTTTGCTTCGGCGATGAGCAGCCTGTTCGGCTCTCAAATCTTCGGCCGCCTTTAGGGCAGCCGCATTGCTAGCCTGGGCTTGTTCCTTGGCTAGGGCAAGTTCCGCCCTCAGGGCCTCCATGGCAGCAGCTCCGCCTGCAGCCAAATCATATCATATTAACATTATACTCCCCTTAATATTTCCTAAATAAATGAGGAGAAAAGAGCACATACTCTGTGACTCGTCAAGCCGCTTGTTTACAAGCGTGATGTCGGCGTCCACCACATTAATCTGTCGGCTCAGCTCGGCAAATTCAGCGGACCGGTCTACCGCCGGACCCTTAGCAACCTGCGCATGAATGCAGTGCGATCATTACCTGGGAGTGTGATCCTCCGTTTGCCACCTAGGGTTGGCAACCAGAGTCTCAGGGGCTACTATCTATACGGAGCACACCTATCACGTGCGGTACAACCAAAAAATTACGTGTTTCGTTGCGTACCTCAAAGCCTTTCAGCGGACTCGTAAAAGCTTCATTCAAACCGCTTGTGGCGGATGAAATCTTCTCCAACACCGTACCCATTAACATACGGTGATCCTCCGAGAGAGCAGATCGCTCCAAGAGGCCCGTCAGTGTGTTCGGCCGGGCGCCGGACTGTTCCGGACACTTCTCACCGCCCTCCATGGGAGCCGAACACGCCGGGCTCGGGGTGGCCGAAGTGTTAGCTTCCGTCCTCGGCGGATCTGGACTCCTCCATGACGACACCTCAGGGTTGCCCGCCCCATGGGGCGAAGAGGCAGGTGGGGTCTCACTCTCCATCATCTCCGGAAGAAGATCCCCCGAAGACGAACCCTGTCGAGAAGAGATACTAGCCAGTCTGCAAAAGATAGATCCTGGTTATTGTTCTCAGAGGAGGAAGCAATATCTTTTTATTCGCGATTAACTTACGGCTTAGTGGAGGGCTGGCCCGTTTGCGGGCATCATGCGATGATGACGCCCTCCAGGGCAGGGCCCCCTAGTGAAGTTTTCTTCCCTTGTTTAGGCACCTCCGTTTCCATGTCTTCGGAGGCGGCCCTTTTCTTCCCACAGGGGGAGGTTACCCTCCTTCATGGAGATAGTAATTCCCCCGGTTTGGATGTGCAGTGTGTGAAGCTCGGCTTCTCTACTCTTCTCTTTCCCTTTCCCCGAGGGCACTTGGCTTATCGCACATCTAAGCATCATGGCTATTGCAGGACTAGGCGAGCCTTCGGGATGTGGGGCCGGACACCTGATCCTCTCTGCCTTGCTGAGCCAATCCTGGCCGTGGACAATTTTCAGAATAATGTTGTGATAAATATAAACGAATTGGTCGGTTACAGGGTTACTTACCTGGGTATCTGGGCGGTTGTAGCTCAGGCCCGCATCCTCGATGGTGTCCGGACAATTTACTCGTGGTTCGAAGAATAACTTATACATCCCTTCGAGCGGCATGCCGAAGAAGTGCTGAATGGTTTGAGGACCATCTGGATTGAACTCCCACATCTAGAGAGGTCGACGTTTGCACGACAGGGCCCGTCGAACTAGCATTACCTGAATGATTATGACAAGACTGATATCCCTCTCGAAAAGCTCCCGAATGCGGCTCTGCAATGTCGGTACATCATTGGCAGGCCCCCAGTCCATTCCCACGTTGTCCCACGACGCCAGTTGAGGCGGAGGGCCCGAGCGGAAGGTGGGGGCAGCCGCCCACTTTGTGCCTCGGGGAGCTGTGACATAGAACCACCTCCGTTGCCACAGACCGGACACCTCTGGGAAGGAACCCTCTGGCCATGGGGCATCGGCGTTTCTGCTTATTGTAGCGCCTCCGCACTCCGCGTGTCACCCATCGATCACCTTCGGCTTCACATTGAAGGTCTTGAGCCATAAGCCGAAGTGTGGGGTGATGTGGAGGAAGGCTTCACATACGACGATAAACGACGAAATGTGAAGGATGGAATCCGGAGCTAGATCATGAAAATCTAGCCCATCATAGAACATGAGCCCTCTCACAAAGGGATCTAGGCTAAAACCTAAGCCTCGGAGGAAGTGAGAAACGAATACAACACTCTTTTTGGGTTCAGGAGTGGGGATGACCTGCCCTAGAGCAGGAAGCCTGTGCTTGACATCGGCGGTCAGATATCTGGCCTCCCTGAGCTTCGCAATGTCCTCCTCTGTGACGGAGGGGGCCATCCACAAGCCTTGAAGGTTGGATCCGGACATGATTGAAGATCCGAAGTGCCTAAGCTTGAGCTTCGGGTGCTGGAACTCGAGATGCGGAAAGGCGCAAGCATGGTAAGAAAGGGATAGGCCTCGACCCCTCTATAAAGGGGGGGGATATCAAGCATCCTCAGCGTAACCGTTTGGGGCTTTCCTAAAAACACGGAGTCATGCCAACAAGCGTATTTGGGTTAACCGCACCCGTATTGATGAGAATCCCACGATAAGGGGGACACGATCTCTGCTTCGACAAGGCGTGCCAATAAAACCGACTTGCAGTGCATGTTGTGGCAGGCTGAGAACAAACGGTTCGTATTAAACCAGGCCGCGGCGTAAGGACACACTGTGAAAAATTGTTAGCATATTGGATTTGTAAAGTATCGTGCTCTCTGTGGGGGTGTGTGGAAATTATTTTGCAGAGCCGGACACGATTTAAGTGTTCGAAATTTACCTTGGAGTATTCAGAGATGGAACCCGCCTTGCAATGCCGAAGACAATCTGCGCGCCGGACTCATCATTGTTGAAGCCTGGTTCAGGGGCTACTAAGGGAGTCCTGTATAAGGGGGTATCCAGACTGCCGGACTATATACTTTGGCCGGACTGTTGGACTATGAAGATACAAGATTGAAGACTTCGTCTCGTGTCCGGATGGGACTCTCCTTTGCGTGGAAGGCAAGCTTGGAGATTCAGATGTTAGATCTCCTTCTCTGTAACCGACTCTGTGTAATCCTAGCCCCCTCCGATGTCTATATAAACCGGAGGGTTTAGTCCGTAGGACAACAACAATCATAATCATAGGCTAGCTTCTAGGATTTAACCTCTACGATCTTGTGGTAGATCAACTCTTGTAATACTCATATGATCAAGATCAATCAAGCAGGAAGTAGGGTATTACCTGCATCGAGAGGGCCCGAACCTGGGTAAACATCGTGTCCCCAGTCTCCTGTTACCATTAGCCTTAGACGCACAGTTCGGGACCCCCTACCCGAGATCCACCGGTTTTGACACCGACACCCCCCCAAACAACACTCACTATTCATCAAGAGAAGGAGGCAGCAGGGATCGATCGGCTTCAGTTAGCAGCAGTAGCGAAGGAATCACTCTGGCTCAGTAACGTAGTTAGTGCAATTGCTCGGGTTCAGTTAGAGCCCAATGCCTCCTCGGGTTCATTTAGTGCCCAACGCCTCGCACACACGCGCGTACGTGTACGAGAGAAACGCGCATCGCTTGGCCCCCAACCGCCCACCATAATCGGGAACACCCCGAAATTTTCCTCGCCCTCGCCTGTACCATGGTTTTTTCCGTCATGGATAGCCCAAAGAATGTCATGCAGCTGCGTCTCTAGCCCGCCCAGGATGCAAAGCCCATTTTCTGTCATGATTTTTTGTCATAGAAGTAGGAGCCCACCACATCTATGATGATACCGAGTTTTGTCACAATTATAGTCATAAGTATGACAGAAAAAATTTCGTTCAGCCAAAAGTGTCACGGATGTGTCTTTTTTTGTAGTGGTTATTAGAAGTCTCGACATGTCTAAAGTATCTCATCATCATCAATCATGGTCGAACAAATGTCTTGAAATAGCGTTACAAGTCATTACAAGTTCCCAATACATGCAACTACATGGTCACATACTCATGTTTCATCATCTATGTAGACTCTGATATAACCGCATAGATGATAAGAGCGATCACAATGATCAAAAGCGGTAGTATGTAGTAGTTTTTGTGGCGCTGGTTCTGAATCCCCGGTTGTGTTATGAATATCAAGTAACTAGCTTCGGCGTCCGCTCTGCTATCAAACCCTTTCTTGCTTCCACCCGAGAAGCCAGAGACATGGGCCTGACACTCTGGCCACTCATCATACACACCAGGAACATGCCCTACATACACAACATACCACTTCCCCGCCATTGTTCATCTATATACCTATTAGAGATACACACACACACACATAGAGAGAGAGAGAGATAATGAAGCGAATTCAACAAAACAGTTATGAAATAGAAGCAACATATATAGTAAACATAGGTAACAAATTTCATCGTACCGAAAGAAATTAACTAGAGCGCAGCACCATATATACATCTAATAGTTTCATCGTACTGAGACATTAAGTTTTGTCATACAGAAAGTAACAAGTAACTAAACAGACACATTATTTTTATGCAGTGCACTCTTCCCATCTGTCCATATCCGGGAGGATGGACCCAAGCTTAGTGAAAGCCGTCCTGTCCTGACGCTGTAGGGCAATGCGGGTTCGGACGTCAGCTCGTGATATTCGGCCACCGTATAACATCCCATTCTCTTTGAGGACATCTTTCATGATGATGGATGCAATTTCCTGCTGAATCTGGTAGAAATCATTTTGAAGTCTATTATCCGGCACGGCTCCAAAGGCTTCGGCCCATCTCTTGATATGGGTATCAGATGAAGATTTCATGCAAAGTGATTGCACATCCCTTCTGTAGTCCATCATTAGATGGATGACGTAGAATCCATCGTTCTCACTTCTTGTCGGTTGCTGGATGCAACAGAAGTCTGTCTTGTGGCCGAAACATAGCCCCCGACCTTACTTGTTTTTTGCATTGGATGTAGCCACCCCGCAGAAGCTCAGCATAGCTCTGTACATAACATACTTTATGTGTGTGTAATCTTTCTTCTGTATGTTCTTCGATGGGTCCAAATATAGAGTGCGGGAGTAAGATGGCTAGCCCTTCATGTGTGCATCATGTTTAACTTTTCAAATGAATTTGAAATGGGGATGTTCAAACCCTAGCACCAAATGGAATTGAAATAGGTTCAACCTAAAAATATTTTTAGTGAATCCAAATGGCTTTCAAAAATGTTCATCATTTCTGGAAAATGCTAGAACCATAACCAGAGGTGTTGCACATTTTTCCATGACATATTTGGTCACTGAATTAAATCATATGTACTTTGCATTTGGGCATTTAAATGCTAGTAAATATTTTAAATGCTCAAATAATTCTGAACTTAAGTGTGGGCTATTAGGAATAATCCCAACAGAGCCCACAATTATTTGCAGGGTTTTTGGAAACGTTTTAGTATTTTTAATAAAGCCATCAAGTTGCAGAAGAAATAGAAAAGAGAAATAAAAATAGGAAAGAACAGAGGCTCACCTGGAACTTACCTGGCCAACCTGCTACAGTAGTTGGCCTGTTAGGCCCAGCCCACCCCGTCGCGCGTCGTCTTCCTCGCGCCTACTGGCGTTACGCGTGGCGCGCGCACAGCCGAGCCGCGGCCACCTCCTGCTTCCTCCCCGCCCCCATTCAAGCGCCTGGAGACGCGCCGTGGCTCCTCTATCCTCTCCCTCACTCGCTCTTTGGTTCTCTCTCCCCCTCGCTCCTCTGCTTCCTCTCCCCATGGCCGAGCATGCCCACCGCCACCGACGCTGTTCGCCACGGCCAGAGCCACTGCCCCGCCTCTCCGTCGTGTCTAGAAGAACAACTCTGTCGCCCTACTCATCCTCGCCGAGCCGCGCGGGCCGGGAAGCCCTGCTTCATCTTGAACACTGCCGTCTTCTTCCGCGGGATCCAGCAATCGCCGTCGTCGCTACGTCGTCTGCAGGCCTTCCCCAAGCCCGCCGAATACTTTAATTGATGCGCTGTGAGCCCCCGGTCATTTCCCCCCTAATCCCGCCTCCGTTTGATTGCCGTAGCACCCGCCCCTTGCTAACAGCAGCCGCCGCCGCACGGGCTCGTCGCCGGTGAAACCTCGGTGACCATTTGGTCACGGGCGTGCACCCGTTGTGCTTGCCGCGACTCGTAGAGCCCCTCCAGCGCCTCAGCTCCCTTGTTTCTGAGCAGCAACGCCGAACCCGACCGCACCTGAGCTCCGGCCGCCGCTCACGAGCTCGCTGTCGTCGGTTCCGGCCACCACAGGCACGGCCACCACCACCGTTCGATGCACGCCAGCGAGGGCTCTCCAATGAGCCCAAGCACACCTCGAACCGAGCCCTGTGGGTGTTTCCCGAACACCTCCGCCACGTCTGGCCATGGCCGACGGCCTAACTCTGGCGAAAACGACATTGGGCACTAACCTAATGATCCCCTGGCTCCATGACAGGTGGGGCCAGCCCCTGTTAATTTTTGGTTTAGGTTAAACCTAATCAGTAATTAGAATTGCTTCAGTGACATGCGGGTCCCGCATGTCAGGTTTGACTCTGGTCAAGTCTGTTGACTTGCTGACGTCACACTGACGTCAGGCTGACGCAGCAAATCATTTTCTGAATTAAAGATAATCCAGGAAATTCCAGAAATACTATAAACTTCTAAAAATCATAGTAATTCAACCGTAACTCCAAATGAAATAATTTATATATGGAAAATGATCAAAAAATCCAATCTATCCATCTGTACTAATTTCATGCATGATAGAACAAATCATATGAATGGCATTTAAATAACCACATGTGGAGTTTGAATTTGAATCTTGGATTCAAACCAACTTCATTTAATTTGTTTGTAGTTGCATTAGCCCAACACACTCATTTTGCCATGTCATGATCATGCATCATATTGTGCATTGCATTTGATTGTGTTTCTTCTTTGTTTGTCGGTGCCTGTCCCCTCTCAATAGACGTGTACCGACGATGTGATCGATGACACCGATGAAGAACTATACTATCTTCAGAAGTCCCAGGCAAGCAAAACCCCCTTGTTCATTCCGATAAAATCCCACTCTCTCGCTCCTGCTCTCTTTTACTGCATTAGGACAACAACGATTCATCTGTTACTTGCTGTGGTAGCTGAACCCCTTTGTCCTTTGCATGACCTGTCATTGCCACAGTAGGAGTTGTTTGAGCCCTGATGTGCCTACTCATTCATGGTTGTTTGTCATGTCTGCTACTGCTTAGAGTTGAGTCAGATCTGATTCATCGGGAATGAATCGGAGGTGTGTGAACATGTCCTACCGTTGAGAGCCAAGTGTGTGAACACGATTTGGTAAAGGTAGCGGTGAGAGGCCATGTAGGAGTACATGGTGGGTTGTCTCATTGCAGCCGTCCTCAGGAACTGAGTTCTGTGTTTGTGATCCATGAACAGTTACTACCACACATTGGGTTCCGGTAACTCGACCCCTCTCGACTTATTAATCAACATGATCTCTGTCCAGGAGTTGCCATTAGTTTCCGGTGTTTGTAGGTAGTGTTAGTAGTCTACCAAGTGGCACCCG
This sequence comes from Triticum aestivum, assembly GCF_018294505.1. Lineage (NCBI taxonomy): Eukaryota > Viridiplantae > Streptophyta > Magnoliopsida > Poales > Poaceae > Triticum > Triticum aestivum. The sequence continues at coordinate 641,408,678 of NC_057813.1, forward strand.
GTACAGGTGGGCTTGGGACAGACTAGGCACAGTGGCACGGTGTACCAAGTGGCACCCGGATGGTGGGCTTGGGAACCCTGCTCACATCGTTTGGGGCCGTGAGCGACACCCCGGCCGGATCTCCTTGCGGATGGAACCCGAATAGGAGATAAACCTGGACGAGAGACTTATGTGGTTAGTCAGCTCGTGGCCAACACCCTCGCTGGGCTTCCGCTTGATGGTTGCCGAGTACATGTCGTGTAAACGGCGGTAAGTGGTGAGAGCGTGTGTGAAGAAGTACACCCCTGCAGGGTTAACATCATCTATTCGAATAGCCGTGTCCGCGGTAAAGGACTTCTGGGTTGCCTGTACAGTTCATAGACAAGTGAAAGTGGATACTCTAAAATACGCAAGATAAGCGTGAGTGCTATGGATGGCGTTCTCGTAGGGAGACGGGAGCGGATCCATAGTGGTGTATTGAAATGGTGAATATGTGGACTCGTGTGCGCCACCTCAAAAGAGTTACTTGCAGTCGTAGTTCAGGATAGCCACCGAGACAAAGCTGGCTTGCTGCAGTTAAACCCCACCATCCCCTTGTTGATAATGATGCATATGTAGTTAGATCTGATGTAAGTCTTGCTGGGTACATTTGTACTCACGTTGCTTAATTTATGTTTTTGCGGAGAGACTTCAGTCTCGCTAGTAGTACCGCGTGGACTTCGACGTTTAGCTTGTTACCTCAGCTACGATCTTGTGCCCTCGGCAGGATCTGGTAGTTAGTCAGGCTTCCCAGCCTTTTTCATTTGTAGATGTCTGTACTCAGACATGTGAAGCTTCCGCTTGTGCTTTGACTTGTATGCTCTGAATGTTGGGTCATGAGACCCATGTTTGTAATATCTCGCTCCTCGGAGCCTATTGAATAAAATACTTGAGTTGTAGGGTCATGTTGTGATGCCATGTTGTATTTGCACATATCGAGCATATTGTGTGTATGTTATTGAAATTCTTGGTATGTGTGGGATCTAACTATCTAGTTGTCTATCCTTAGTAGCCTCTCTTACCGGGAAATGTCTCCTAGTGTTTCCACTAAGCCATGGTAGCTTGCTACTGCTCCGGAACACTTAGGCTGGCCGGCATGTGTCCTTCTTCGTTCCTGCGTCTGTCCCCTCGGGGAAATGTCACGTGATGAATTCCGGAGTCCTGTTAGCCCGCTACAGCCCGGTTCACCGGAGTCCTGCTAGCCCAGTGCTACAGCCTGGATTCACTCGCTGATGACCGACACGTTTGTTGTTGGGTCATGTATGCCTGTCCCTGTAAGTTAGTGCCACTTTGGGTTCACGACTAGCCATGTCAGCCCGGGTTCCTTGTCATATGGATGCTAGCGGCACTATCATATACGTGAGCCAAAAGGCGCACACGGTCCTGGGCCAGGTAAGGTGGCACCCGTGGGAATACCGTGCGTGAGGCCGCAAAGTAATATGATGTGTTACCTACTAGATCGGTGTGACTTAGGATCAGGGTCCTGAAAGCTTTGGTATCAGAGCTTGACTACCTGTAGGTTTACCAAGCCAAACTGATCGAAGTTGAGTCTAGAAATTCTTTATTTATATAAGGGAATTGATTGTGGGATGGAACGTAAGGCTCTTTTTACTCCTTATACCTCATGCCCTTCTGATCTGAGTCATCATATCTTTCCTACGGGGTTAAGGAACTAGGCTTTCTCTTCTTTCTATCAGGATCACGTGTTACTAATCTGTAGACTTGTAGAATTGTTGGATTTAAGCCTCGGTTCAGTTCCTACTACTTCCGTATGATAATTTTTGATCTTGAAACCTTGATATTGTGCTTCTAAGTGGCTATGCCACCATTTTTCTAGCATGTCTCCAATCTTTTGAGCATTTACAGCCGTTATGCTGTCCGAGTCATCCCAGGTTTCTAAATAGTCTGATGCATTTGCAAATCCCTTCTTCCCATTCCCGATGTTCTTTGGGCCAGTTTAACCACACTAATCGGTGAGTTGAGGTACTCCATTGCCTTGACATTTATGCTGGAGTTATTATTATGACCCTAGGTGTCTTAGGGTATCATCTAGTAGTCTAGCCATGTTTTGTGTTCCCAGTGTGATGATTCTGGCCATCATTCTCGAAAGCATCCCGTGATGCCACTTAGTTAGTAGGTATTCTACTCCTGGGTTTTGAACCCGAGATTCACCCTACTTGCTTCATGTTGATAGTTTTTGCTCGTTCCTTTAGGTTATTAGCAACCTTTGCAATAGTCCTTGGTATTTCCTTCTTCCAAATACTATGAACCATTTATGGCAGAAGTCCTTTGAACCAAAAGATCACAACCAGAGCTCTTGATGAGTTCTCGATTCTATGTTGTGACTCTGCCAGTTCTACCTTTCCGCATGGGTTGTCTGGAAGAAATATGTTGAACTCGTTTGACATGCTAATCCATGCATCCACAACTCTGAAAATCATATGTTCTTTTGAGTTGTTCCCTCTTTAGTTGTATTCTGACCCGCGTCTATCAATCGATACTCTAGAGTATGTGCGCATTCGATCGTCGATGCCTATTATTCTTGTGGTCTATTAAGCCATTCTATTCTGGAATGACTAGGAGAAACAAACTCCAGTACCTTATCCATTTCCAGGATCGGGTCAAAGCAGTTGTAATCCATAAATCAAAATGCCAATCCAGCTTTTGATTTTGTTCCACCCTGGACTGTTACCATCTTTATAATAAGATTATCATGGGAATTGCACACCATCCTATGAATTCTTGATTTAGTGATACTCTCGCCATCATTACTCATTCCTCGGTTCCGTGTTGTTGCAACCGGAGTACCGACAAGTAAATCATGATGTGTGAACTCAATACTCCTAGCAACTGTGTTGCTTGGTAGTTAATGCATAATAATTTCATTCTTAGTGTGTTGGTTCTTGAATCATCATTCTAAGACTGATTGTGCTACCCAGTCCTTATTTCTGGTGCACTCTTCGATCAATGAGTTAGGATAGTGTCAATCCTTGCTTATTCGATCATATCGTCTTGCCCTGAAAAGCAAGATTGTTCTCGAGTTTAGTAACATATCGGTGGTATGTGATTTTCTGAATATCTTCTCGGAAGTATCACCAGGTCGTCACGTGACCGCTATGATGAGTTCATGATCATGTTGGTATTCTTGTGAACCACCCCTTCTCCAGGAATCTGTGTTAGATACCCCGAGCTAGTTGGTTAAGCTAAAGAACAACTTGGAGAGTTGGAAGATCAAAGCTTGCCCAACTTAGTTCATTTTAAGGGATATCTTATGTGTGTGTGTTGAATAAAGATGATATCTTCATCAGTTGGTCCTCGTGATCAGTTGTTGGATCTATTGTCTTGTCAAAACTTTGATTTGAGTGTGGGCTATCCTCAAATCAAATCAGATCCAACGATGTTCGTAATGTTGTCTTACTCGTGGTTGTTTCCTCGAGCATACACCATTATATCTTTTGGGTCTGACCAATGCTATCATCTTGTTCACCTAATTATGGGATTCCATCTTCATGGAAATATCGATGATTTGTTGTTGAGCCCATCAACATCATTTTATCTTCTCCAAGATCTTGTTGGACAATAAGTTAGTGTTGGAAACTTTTGAAAGCATTTTCTTCATGCTAGCTCATGAAGTATTTGTTTGATGAAAGGAGTGACTTCCTCTTATACACGTGCATTTGGTGAAAGTTGTCGCCGTGAATTTGAGAAAGTTAGTTTTGCTTCCTCTGGAATCATCCTAAGTCAGTCATGCACATGTGCGAAGTATTCTGTGGTTTGGAGATTTGCAACCTTCATTCTATATGTATCCCTAGCACACCAAGCCACTGATTGATTTGTTCAAGGAAAAGGAGTTGATGTGCAAATACTAGTTCATGCTCAAGATTCCTATATCCTCAATGATTGTTCCCTACCAGAACTCGGTAGTGTTTTATTGTAAGACTACCATGTGATCATGTTTGTCTGGGACAACGTGTTCACATGTTTGTAGCAGAACCAGCTCATGTTTTGGAGCTTACTATCGTAGTCCATTTCGCGAGAATCTCGCAACGTCGTCTCGTCGATTTGTGTTGCAAACTATCCTTTCTTTCTAGACTTGATGAGTTTGGAATATTCTGACACCAACCAGATCTGAATCTCAGGCTGATATGATGGTTGGAACGTTTTCCCAAGAACTATTATATTGGTCTCTGTAACCCGGTAAAGTGGATGTCGTGGCCAACATACCCAGCCGGAAGACATATTGTTGTAGTATCTTGATTGAGGAAGTTGGCCACCTCCCCATAAGGATTTCGTAGGATTTACTCCCTAGTTGTTCCTTATGGATTTTTGTGTTCCCGAAGTCCAACCTTTTACTTGATGTTCTAGATATCAAACCGTCTTTATGAATGGGTTACGCTAGCACATCACGGAGAACATTAGAAGCGGAGTGCTAAATGTCTCTCGGTCGATCATCCAGATTTTGTTCCCTTGGCCCCGCCAAGGTGAAATCTGAGAAGGTGTTATCTTCCTTTGCATCTGCATCTTCTACCGGCATTCATCATGGTAGTACGTTGTGTTGCCAGGATCCTTGACACAGATATTGGTAAAACCTTGATGAATATGGAAATGCTCAAGTTCTTGAGAGCACGCGCAAGCGCTAGGTGTTATCATCGGCACTAACTGGGATTTCTCCTAGTTTCTTCGGTTATGCTATAACCTTTCAAACAGTGGACTCACTCTCCACTATTGAGCTTCTCCCCAGTTACTAAAATCATCCCTTGAGATGTTTTCAACAAGGTAATCCACATCATCCATTCTAATCCGGGTATGCCATTCTATTGAACCCCTCCAAATGGTCGCTCAAGAATTGCCTTAGGTTGGTATAAAGAGTTTCAATGATATCTATATCAAAAGTAATTCTTTTTGACACTTAAGGTAATAATCTATGAATCACCCTCCTCCAGGATGTCCCGCTGTGGCATCATGGCAACTCAACTCCTTGCTACGTTGACAACCGTTCACCACCCTTTTAAGCATGGAATTGTTGTCTACCTAGTGAACCCTCGTCATTTGTTCCACCCCATCCCTCTAGATGTGTGTTTTGTGTCTTAGCTCGAGTGGTGTTGCTATGCCTCATTCCGCGAGTTGATCCTAAGTTGTTCGATCTTCGAGAAGATCTATCCTTCTAGAGTTTTCCTTTCCTCTTCTTGTCATGTTAGTTGGAGTTCTCAGAGGAAGACATCGAGTCAAAGATGGTGATTGAATCAACGTTCATTTTAAGTGCAACCTGGGTCGTGAAGATTGCGTTAGTTGCGTTTCCCCTTCATTCTACCCTATGCTTGAATCTCGGGACGAGATTCTTGTTTAGTGGGGGCGAGTTGTCACATCCCTGGTCCTGGTATATAGTAGGCTAGCCCTTCATGTGTGCATCATGTTTAACTTTTCAAATGAATTTGAAATGGGGATGTTCAAACCCTAGCACCAATTGGAATTCAAATAGGTTCAACCTGAAAATATTTTTAGCGAATCCAAATGGCTTTCAAAAATGTTCATCATTTCTGGAAAATGCTAGAACCATAACCAGAGGTGTTGCACATTTTTCCATGACATATTTGGTCACTGAATAAAATCATATGTACTTTGCATTTGGGCATTTAAATGCTAGTAAATATTTTAAATGCTCAAATAATTCTGAACTTAAGTGTGGGCTATTAGGAATAATCCCAACAGAGCCCACAATTATTTGCAGGGTTTTTGGAAACGTTTTAGTATTTTTAATAAAGCCATCAAATTGTAGAAGAAATAGAAAAGAGAAATAAAAATAGGAAAGAACAGAGGCTCACCTGGAACTTAACTGGCCTACCTGCTACAGTAGTTGGCCTGTTAGGCCCAGCCCACCTCGTCGCGCGTCATCTTCCTCGCGCCTACTGGCGTTGTGCGTGGCGCGCGCACAGCCGAGCCGCGGCCACCTCCTGCTTCCACCTCCTGCTTCCTCCCCGCCCCCATTCAAGCGCCTGGAGACGCCTCGTGGCTCCTCTATCTTCTCCCTCACTCGCTCTTTGGTTCTCTCTCCCCCTCGCTCCTCTGCTTTCTCTCCCCATGGCCGAGCATGCCCACCGCCACCGACGCTGTTCGCCACGTCCAGAGACACTGCCCCGCCTCTCCTCGTGTCTAGAAGAACCGCTCCGTCGCCCTACTCAGCCTCGCCGAGCCGCGCGGGTCGGGAAGCCCTGCTTCATCCTGAACACTGTCTGCAGGCCTTCGCCAAGCCCGCCGAATACTTCAATCGATGCGCTGTGAGCCCCCGGTCATTTCCCCCCTAATCCCGTCTCCGTTTGATTGTTGTAGCCGCCGCCCCTTGCTAACAGCAGCCGCCGCCGCACGGGCTCGTCGCCGGCGAAACCTCGGTGACCATTTGGTCACGGGCGTGCACCCGTTGTGCTTGCCGCGACCCGTAGAGCCCCTCCAGCGCCTCAGCTCCCTTGTTTGTGAGCAGCAACGCCGAACCCGACCGCACCCGAGCTCCGGCCGCCGCTCACGAGCTCGCCGTCGTCGGTTCCGGCCACCACATGCACGACCACCACCACCGTTCGACGCGCGCCAGCGAGGGCTCTCCAACGAGCCCAAGCACACCTCGAACCGAGCCCTGTGGGCGTTTCCCGAACACCTCCGCCGCGTCTGGCCATGCCCGACGGCTTAACTCTGGCGAAAACGCCATTAGGCACTAACCTAATGACCCCCTGGCTCCATGATAGGTGGGGCCAGCCCCTGTTAATTTTTGGTTTAGGTTAGACCTAATCAGTAATTAGAATTGCTTCAGTGACATGTGGGTCCCGCATGTCAGGTTTGACTCGGGTCAAGTGTGTTGACTTGCTGACGTCACACTGAGGTCAGGCTGACGCAGTAAATCTTTTTCTGAATTAAAGATAATCCAGCAAATTCCAGAAATATTATAAACTTCTAAAAATCATAGTAATTCAACCGTAACTCCAAATGAAATAATTTATATATGGAAAATGATCAGAAAAATCCAATCTATCCATCTGTACTAATTTCATGCATAATAGAACAACTTATGACAACTGTTTAGTACAAATCATATGAATGCCATTTAAATAACCACATGTGGAGTTTGAATTTGAATCTTGGATTCAAACCAACTTCATTTAATTTGTTTGTAGTTGCATTAGCCCAACACACTCATTTTGCCATGTCATGATCATGCATCATATTGTGCATTGCATTTGATTGTGTTTCTTCTTTGTTTGTCGGTGCTTGTCCCCTCTCAGTAGACGTGTACAGACGATGTGATCGATGACACCGATGAAGAACTATACTATCTTCAGAAGTGCCAGGCAAGCAAAACCCCCTTGTTCATTCCGATAAAATCCCACTCTCTCGCTCCTGCTCTCTTTTACTGCATTAGGACAACAACGATTCATCTGTTACTTGCTGCGGTAGCTGAACCCCTTTATCCTTTGCATGACCTGTCATTGCCACAGTAAATAGATGAAACCCACTAGCATGAGTAGGAGTTGTTTGAGCCCTGATGTGCCTACTCATTCATGCTTGTTTGTCATGCCTGCTACTGCTTAGAGTTGAGTTAGGTCTGATTCATCGGGAATGAATCGGAGGTGTGTGAACATGTCCTACCGTTGAGAGCTAAGTGTGTGAACACGATTTGGTAAAGGTAGCGGTGAGAGGCCATGTAGGAGTACATGGTGGGTTGTCTCATTGCAGCCGTCCTCAGGAACTGAGTTCTGTGTTTGTGATCCATGAACAGTTACTACCACACATTGGGTTCCGGTAACTCGACCCCTCTCGACTTATTAATCAACATGATCTCTGTCCAGGAGTTGCAACTAGTTTCTGGAGTTTGTAGGTAGTGTTAGTAGTCTACCAAGTGGCACCCGGTACAGGTGGGCTTGGGACAGACTAGGCACAGTGGCACGGTGTACCAAGTGGCACCCGGATGGTGGGCTTGGGAACCCTGCTCACATCATTTGGGGCCGTGAGCGACACCCCGGCCGGATCTCCTTGCGGATGGAACCCGAATAGGCGATAAACCTGGACGAGAGACTTGTGTGGTTAGTCAGGTCATGGCCGACACCCTCGCTGGGCTTCCGCTTGAAGGTTGCTGAGTACATGTCGTGTAAACAGCGGTAAGTGGTCAGAGCGTGTGTGAATAAGTACACCCCTGCAGGGTTAACATCATCTATTCGAATAGCCTTGTCCGCGGTAAAGGACTTCTGGGTTGCCTGTACAGTTCATAGACAAGTGAAAGTGGATACTCTAAAATACGCAAGATAAGCGTGAGTGCTATGGATGGCGTTCTCGTAGGGAGACGGGAGCGGATCCATAGTGGTGTATTGATATGGTGAATATGTGGACTCGTGTGCGCCACCTCAAAAGAGTTACTTGCAGTCGTAGTTCAGGATAGCCACCGAGTCAAAGCTGGCTTGCTGCAGTTAAACCCCACCATCCCCTTGTTGATAATGATGCATATGTAGTTAGATCTGATGTAAGTCTTGCTGGGTACATTTGTACTCACGTTGCTTAATTTATGTTTTTGCAGAGAGACTTCAGTCTCGCTAGTAGTACCGCATGGACTTCGACGTTTAGCTTGTTACCTCAGCTACGATCTTGTGCCCTCGGCAGGATCTGGTAGTTAGTCAGGCTTCCCAGCCTTTTTCATTTGTAGATGTCTGTACTCAGACATGTTAAGCTTCCACTTGTGCTTTGACTTGTATGCTCTGAATGTTGGGTCATGAGACCCATGTTTCTAATATCTCGCTCCTTGGAGCCTATTGAATAAAATACTTGAGTTGTAGGGTCATGTTGTGATGCCATGTTGTATTTGCACATATCGAGCATATTGTGTGTATGTTATTGAAATGCTTGGTATGTGTGGGATCTGACTATCTAGTTGTTTATCCTTAGTAGCCTCTCTTACCGGGAAATGTCTCCTAGTGTTTCCACTGAGCCATGGTAGCTTGCTACTGCTCCAGAACACTTAGGCTGGCCGGCATGTGTCCTTCTTTGTTCCTGTGTCTGTCCCCTCGGGGAAATGTCACGCGATGAATTCCGGAGTCCTGTTAGCCCGCTACAGCCCGGTTCACCGGAGTCCTGCTAGCCCAGTGCTACAGCGTGGATTCACTCGCTGATGACCGACACGTTCGTTGTTGGGTCATGTATGCCTGTCCCTGTAAGTTAGTGCCACTTTGGGTTCACGACTAGCCATGTCAGCCCGGGTTCCTTGTCATATGGATGCTAGCGGCACTATCATATACGTGAGCCAAAAGGCGCAAACGGTCCCGGGCCAGGTAAGGTGGCACCCGTGGGAATACCGTGCATGAGGCCGCAAAGTGATATGATGTGTTACCTGCTAGATCGGTGTGACTTAGGATCGGGGTCCTGACAAACGATGAGGACAGCACGACACCCCCCACTGCGCAAAATACATGATCAAGTTAGCCTCCATGCGTGCAAAGTAATTATTGAAATGCATGAAAGGATGTATGTGTTATAGTGCTATCCGTGGATGACTTACCCGGGATGATAACGTAGGATAATTGTTTCTTTATCCTTATTGCGGACCAAGAATTCTTCGATGTAGTGACTCGCATATTGACGGTTGGCATCATTGATTGACGAGAAGGCCTCATTCATGTAGTATGGGTCCGCAACCACAAGACTGGTGACTTGCTCTCTCCTGACGATGTAGTTCATGTGCAGCGCATACAGGCAGACGAACGTAAAGTCGAGTGTCCTCATTTGAAACATCTAGAAGATGTAATCAAATTGCAGGAAGAAGAGGTCCATGGGGCATGTGTGGACGTACGTGTTGCAACTGCTCAGCACATGAGCCATATAAAGTGGGTATCCTGGATCATCCAAGGGTAGGAAGCTTCTCTCTGTCGAAAGCACATGGTCAGGGAGTCTCCTGAGATCCCCTGTTATGGCAGCTAGTGCATTCTCCGGTACCATTGGCTCTCCAGCGACATGGATTAATGGCGCATGTTTCACTGATACACTATCAACCTTGGTCGAAGGCGGCTGGCTGCTAGAACCAACATTGCCAACTTTATTGGATTTTTTCGTTGTCGGTCTCTTCCTCTGCTTCTTCTTGGTGGTCTCAGGTGCTGGTGGGTCTGTCAGACCCTACCTGAGCACCACCTCTAGTGTTGTCGGGCTCAACATTGGACAACTCTGGATAATTTGCTGAGCTTGCGTGGAACCAACATCTGGAGGCATGTCCTATGAGTATTGCACAAACAAAGACTTCTTGCAGTCCCGAGGATGTTCTAGCTCTGATACATGCATCTCATATTCATATGGTTGACTAATTGTTACTTCGTTGTCATAGCCGGTATTAGTTAGGGTCATCGTCCCTCTCACGACTCCACGCAGCTTGGCCAATGCAAAAATTGGCCGATCCTGTGGCCGAAAAATCTTCTTCGCGTCGAGGTGATCGGGAGCAAACCAAGGGGACGTCAGGAAGGTATGACCACAACCCCACCTACAGAAGTACAACCATCATTTGTGCTACTTGCTAAGGTCGAGAGACACGAGGAAGGAGGGCCAACCGTTCCGACAGATGATGTCATCTGCCCCATGGAAGAGGGGTTGTGGTCATACCTTCCTGACGTCCCCTTGGTGTGCTCCCGGTCACCTTGACACGAAGAAGATTTTTCGGCCACAGGATCGGCCAATTTTCGCATTGGCCAAGCTGCATTGGCCAAGCTGCGTGGAAACCCTCGTAGCCCGCTTTCACACTCGCCACGAAGACCCTTAAGGCGTTACCAGGCATCTGCCGGCGGTGGAACAATCGATCCATTGGCTTCACTATAGTACCCTTCCCCACATCCACCAACCCTCCCTTCATGTGGTAAAGGAGGGTGCATGGAGTGGAGTCGGCCTACAAAGACATATACGTGCGGTGTCAGAGATCCAAAAAGGATGGCAACTGAAGATTAATTAATTAGTTGAGTTGATGAGGTTGCGACGTGTATTTACCGTGAGGGCATCTAGCTCAGCCAATGTCGACGGCCCGACATTCAAGCCAGAGATGGTGGTAGGGCTCACTACAAAAAATATACACTTCCGTGATGATACGTGTTTGTCACAGTAGGTCGCGTTTTTTTTCATGCATGTAAATCCATGATAAATTTATGACAGAATCAAGATAGTCATACTGTGCTGTCGTAGAAGTGTTCCATGACATTACCAAAATTATCATCACGGAAGTGTCCACTTCCATGACGATAAATCGCGCGTCAAAGAACTGATTTCGTCAAGGGTGACCGACACGTGGCATCCACCGTAACGGAACGCCATTAAGCTATCGGGTCGGGTTTTGGATCCGATAACCCGTTAACAGCCCCAACCAATGGGGATTTTCCACGTGTGAAATCATCATTGGCTGGAGGAAACACGTGTCGGCTCACTGTTGGGGCAGATGTCATCCGCTCATTGGACCGAAGGCGCCTATGATACGGCGACACGTGGCACGGCCCAACAAAGGCCCATTCCTGTGAAAAGGCCGGCCCGTTTGACTTGGTCAAAAGGTGGCGGGCCGGCCCACGGAAAGCCTGTTAACGGCCTGTTCGCATATAGCCCATTTACAGCCCGCTAACCCACGGCCCGTTACGCCCTATCCGAATTAGGCCCAGTAGCGTCATCTGGGCCGTCCAATATGATTCATCCCATTTTAACTTCCGGCCCGTGTGTGGACCATGACTTCTTTCAGCCCATATGAGGACCTTTGTAACTCTTGGCCCATTAACGGCTCATGGTGAAACTGACCCGTAATAAATAGTGCATCACTTTATACCCATTAACGGCCCGTTATTCCATTGGGCCGTTTCCAGCCCAAGTTATCTTTCGGCCTTCTCAGGGCCCATTGATTCTTGGGCTCATTTGCAACATTCGGTTACATACGGCCCGTTACTGTCATTTTCTGCTTGTGGGCCAAATTCACCCCGTCGTTACAGTCGGCCCGTTTGCGGACCGTTAATATGTTGGGCCATTTTCTTGTCAAAAAAAAACCCGTTGGGCTGTTTTCATAGAGTTATCAAATACGGCCTACTAACGGCCCGTTATGGTCCACGAATAGTATGGCCCATGATTGGCGAAATGATGATACGCCTCGTAGAAGGCCCATGGATCCTACGGCCCATATGAGGCCCATGGATTGTACGGCCCGTAGAAGGCCCATGGACCCTACAGCCCGTAGAAGGCCCATTGATCCCTAAGGCCCGTATAGAAGGCCGATGGATCCTACGGCCCGTATAGAAGGCCAATGGTCCTACGGCCGAACGAAGGCCCATGGATCATACGGCCTGCAGGAGGCCCATGGTTACAACAGTCCGTGTGTTGCCATGATTATTTTGGCCTAGTTACCAAAAGTAGGCTATTGTGGCCACTAGAAAAACACAGAAAAAGAACAGCAGCGACTACAAGCAAACAACTAAAGAAGACAATAAGGAAATAAATAAGCCAGCAATTAAGGCTAGCCTACTACCGCTATTACACATATTACATCCACTGGGCATCAAAGTTCGCCACCAGTGCAAATATAGGGAACAAAGCAGCATATTACATACACTTGGCCATCAAAATTGGCCACCAGTGCAAATAAACGCGGCAGCAAAACAAGAGCATAACTGAAACAACTTCAGAAGAGCTCAAGAAACGTAATCCTAGGTATCCACCATGTTGGCAATAAGCTTAGCAAGCTGATTAGCTTTGTCCTGTTTGGCGCAAAAATCCTCCAATGCTTGTTGTTGCACCAGAAAGTATGCATCTGAATGCTCCAGGGACTTCCGCAGTCCTTCCGCTTCTTGTCACAGCACAATTGAACGATGTCTTTAAGCTTGTAGTTGAGACTCAAGAAACCGAACTGATTCAGACAATGAGTTTGAATAGCTTGTGCAAGCGGTAGTGGCCAGTAACTCGAACACTAAACCAAGACAGGACTTTGGGGTTGTCTCGCTGTCTTCAAGATAGTCTTCCTTAGCTGTTTTATCAGCTTTGTTGGAGACCAACAAGGATGTGTCATTATCCTGAACCTTATCTGCATTACTTCCTTTACCATTGCTTAATAAGGCACTCTTCCCCAATATTCTGCCAGCATTCTAAAAGAAGAAACAAACATACACATAGCAAGTTTAGCATGTACTAGTATATGAAACTCATTTCGGTGAACTAGTTCATTAGTTAGGTGGACAGGATTAAACTACCAAGTCTTCTATTGCCAAGTACCAGTACATAATAAAAGCATCAAACAAACCTATATCTATGTCCTATGGTCACTGCATTGTCTTGCCAAATCAAAATAGAGACACGGTTCAAATCATATCAGTTCAAGACAAAGCAGCAGTGAATGAATACAAAGCGTGGGAAACTACACGGCCAGAACAAGATTTCAGATGGGTACCACGGGTCTACATGTACAACAATACTATTGGCTCTGTTGTGATGCTAGTAATGTGCATGATATGAAAGTCAACTGTATACACAATTGAATTTGAAATCAAAAGAGCTATTGATAAGAGCAAACCTGTTAAAGAAACATGCGTGAACATACCTGCCGTGCCATTCGAGTTTCGATTGGATCCTTCAATTTAAAAATAAGTTTGTATGAGTAAACACAATGATACAAGAGCACAGCAATCATAGTTAAAAAAGGCGCGCCTAAGCGAGCGCTTAAGCACGCCTAGGCTCTAGGCGTTGGCAAAATGCATTGCGCGTAACTATGCTTAATCTGTGCATAACTGCGCATAAGGATGCACTTTGGTCAGTAAAGTGCAAGGCGGTGGCGAAACGCACAATTAACGCCTAGCGCTTTTTTGAACTATGATAGCAATGGAATCTTAAATTAGAACAATTGTTCTTCAGGTTTAGGCACTTGTTCTACATGAACAGAGTACAGTAAGACGCAAGAATATAATACTTAAAAATAGAAAATGAGCTCATAGACCTTACCACATTCTTGGTTTGGGACCAGTACAGAACAAGGCGTTCCCAGTCATCGTCCAGTAAATGTGTCTCAGGAGAACGTAAGGGAATTTGATGAGTTTCTTTGCCGGTGAAGTACGTTTTCTTCAGGTAATTCCGATACTGCCACCAAGCATTCTTGAAGGTAGTAGAGGTATTAGCACAGGTTACCTCATCCTGAGTTTCCAAATCGGTCCTTCTCTATAGAGAAAAATGGGAAAATTTGTTGTATTATAACCATCATGGAGGTAGGATGTATGGTACGAAGCAAAGTAATTGACATGAATAACATTACTTACACATAACTCCTGGACAAACACCTGCAACTGGCATTTTCCTTCATCTTCAGTATAATATTTCCAAGATGGGAAGATACGCACATACGATTGAACAACATCAAATGCGATAGATGCTAAACTACGATTGGATGGTTGTGCTTCCTCCAAGGGAATAGGCGTACTAACTGGTGGAGCTGGGGTTCGCCGTGATAGTACTGGCCCTTTGGGCACTAGAGATGCCTTACTAACTGCTCTTGTTTGGGAGCACTGTGGTGGAGATGGTGCTGTGTCAATAGGAACTGGGTTACTATCGGCTGGGGTTGGGGTTAGATTGGCTGAAGCTAGTTCTCTGTCCATCGCAGTAGGGGTACAATCTGTGAGAGTTTGGGTTATGTGTGGTAGGGCTGGTTCTTGTGCATGTACAACCGGGGTGCTATCTCCACCAATAGGTAGCATTGTTTTATTTGAAGACCATGTTTTTATTCCGCTAGATACTGGCATCACCCGCTCCAATTCAAATGGCTGATAAACAGGAAACATAGTTGAATGTACATACATTGTATGAGAGGTAGATGCAATAGATAGTGTGGAAAAAAGAGGGCATGAAATAGTTGACATGTATATAGTTTAACTAAAACGGATAGCATGACATAATTTCACATATATGATGTCTATCTAAACTGGATAGCATAGCATAACATAATTCAAATATATGATGAATAACAAAATAGGATCTCATGACATAATTCACCTACATGTTATGTAAGTAATCAGGATCGCATAATTTAATTCACATATGTGATTTATACGCTAAACAAAGGGAATTCGATATGATGTATGAACTAAGAATATGGTGTTGAATATTGTGTATATGATGTCTAAACTATGCAATGCAAGACACCGTATGCATGATATGAGCAGTATAACCGTGCCAAGTTAGAGCATACACCTCAGTAGGGGAATAGGACTGGTCATCTGTCTCTGAATCCATCTCTGAGGAGCTATCGGGACCCAACAGAGATCTGCTTCGACAGGTAGCAGTGTCTGCTCTGAAGGCCTTGTTTTCACTCCAGATTTTTCCATCTCCCACCCAAATGCCTGATTCGCAGGAAGAGTAGTTTAATGTACAAACATTGTCGACATATGGAAATGTAATGAAGAAAAGGATGGGCAAGATATCATTCAAATATATGATGCCTAGTTAAACAGGATGGCATTGCACATTTCACATATATTATGGCTGGCTAAAAGATATGAGACTGCATAATTCCCATATATGACATAGAAACTAAATAGGTGGCATTACAGAACATGTCTAAACTAAGCAGATGACATATATGATGTCAAAAGTAGGCACTGCAAGGCAACATATGCATGATATGACTAACATCATCATGCCAAGGTAGAGCAAACACCTTGGGGTAAATAGGAGTGGCCAGCGGCGTCTGAATCCGCGTCAGAACATATATCTTCCTCTGGATTACAATCTGGAGAGGGGTGGGGAGGGTTTGCCATTGAACCCACCATGGAGCGATGTATGCATTACATTGTATTGCCACGCAAAACTCTTCTCTTTTTCTCTACATGTTCAGCATGACTGTGTACAATATCTGACATGCATACGAAAAAATATGGTGAGATTATGTAAGGAGAGCATGCAGAAATTTAGAGTGATGGTAACAACCAGTGGATGGATCCAAAAATAATGATAGCAGGCTGATGATTGCTTTAAATTAATAAAAAGACAGACGATGATTGCTTTACTATTTGTTTCCCACCCAAGATGAACAACATAGGCATACCCTAGGTGAACCAGATATTAGACAGACATACTATTCATTGCTGCCTCGATATGTGCCCCACAACTAATTTAGAACTCAAGTTTGAACATGAATTTGGACCTCAGTTGGGAGTCCAAGAGCTGAACAGGACAATAAAGTAGCAGGTAAGTTTAAGCAATGCATAACATAAGCAGAAACAAAAGAGTGCGACCTCTCTTCTGGACCCGTGTACTCCTCAGGTTCATCTGCTGAGTCGATGATGGTGATGCCGTTGGGATGCGTGCCGGTGGCAGGGAAGGAGATCTGAGACGGCGAAAGACGGTCAGGAGTCGTGATGTCTGGTTTGGTGGATGCTTCTGTCGATGGAGCAGCTCAGGTGAGGTGGACGACGTCGCGGCAGGAGCAGGACAAACCACACAAAGTTCGCTTCGACACGTACCTGTAACTAAAGTAATTCTGTAAGGGCTCATTTGGCTTGCATGATTCTTAAAACGCAGGGATAGGAAAAACAATGGAATAGGATAGGAAAATGCACATGGTAAACAGAGCATTTGTAAACACATGATTTATATCAACTTGGGTGTTTGGTTTACAGGAATTGGAAGAGTAGAGGAATGCAAAGAAACATGGCCAAAATAAAGAGAAACCATATGAAAGCGTGTACAGTTAGAATGTTATTCTGGCAGTAATGCACTTGGTCTTGTTTTCATGCATAGGATTTTGAAAAGTAGGTCCAGGTGGATGTTTTGCTTCATTCCTTTGAAAAAAATGCATGAATAATTGAATAGTAGAGTGCCATTGGAAAATTCCCTATTGCTATGTTTTTCCATTGAACCAAAATAGCCCTAATGGATCGACGTGAATGTATAGTAATAAGTGACGCAACAAGTGTACAACCTCTTTGCCGTAGCCGTGTCGACCTCACCATCATTGGGTTGGTCGCTGAAGCAGTTGAGACAGAGGTGGCTGTCAGAGGTGTGGAGGAAGATCTGAGGAATATGTAGACGGCGTCCAGGGCACTACTCTGTTGTCATGGATCGTTCTGTCGTTGGAGCAGCTCCGGTGAGCCGTAAGACGTCAAGGCTGAAGCAGCACAAGACAGACATCGTCAATCTCAAGTGGGATTCTAATAGCATCTCCAATAGATGATAAAAAATGGATGTAAAATTAACATCACCAAAAACCACCTGACTACAACAGATGAGGTAAAAACTGTTGACCCTGAACTTAACTGTCGAAACTGAAATTAACTGTGGAATCTGAACGCTACTGTCGAAACTGAACGCAATGGTAGCAGAGAGACACTTGACATGTAGTTTAGGGAGGGCCTGCAGTTCATCTTGAACCTGCACACCCCTGAGCCGCCTGCCACCACCGGCCGAACCGCCGGCCCCAGCGCCGCCTCGCCGCCCCAAAACAACTCACCACCGCCGCCCCGGCCAGCCCTCTAGGCCCCCCGCCACCCTTCCCCCACCCTGAACCCTAAGATAGATAGTGGGGTACCTCTACAGCGATCCCCCGTCCCCGCTACGGGTGGTTCTTCCTTAACTATGGCG
>NC_057813.1:641426455-641429260 GCF_018294505.1 Triticum aestivum
ACCCCTGAAAATCGACTGACCGGAAAGTCGATTCAGTGGACTGAAGTGTGGCTTAATCGGAGCAGAGTAGCAGCACGAGCGAGGGGGAGAGAAGCAGCAGCAGCAGCTGGGCGAGCGAGCGATCGAGCGAGAGCCAGAGCAGCAGCAGCAGCGCGAGCGAGCGAGCGAGAGCCGGAGCAGCAGCAGCAGATCCGTCTGGTATGGACACCGCCGCCGAAGGGGCCTCGCACCGGGGGAGAGCCGCCGCGGAGATGTCGCCCGCGGCGCCGGCTTCAAGGTAGCCTCTCCATGGAGGTGCGGGATGGAGCACCGTCGGCGCCGGGAGGTCGACTTCAGGAGAAGGTGCGATGCGATGAGTGTACAACCTATTTGGTGGCGCCGAGTAGGCCTCGGCTTCGTCCGAGGAGTCGGTGAGGATTTGCGGTTCCGGTGGAGCAGGTTAAGGCGGCGCTGTGGGGATGGAGCAGCCGCGATAGACGAGGTAATCGTCGGAGCATCTACTTTTAGGTGGAGGACGGGGCGGCTGAACCGGCGGGACGGCGAGATGGACGACGGATCCTCATCTGGGGAGGTGGATGAGGGACGTCGAGCTGTTCTGGTGGACGACGTTGTCGGGGAAGAGGCTCCGGCGGGGCAGCGGTGACGTGGCGGACGGAGGAGGATGGGGTTTCGCAGCTCCAGCGGAGAGGTTATGGCGGCCTGGGATTTCGAATGGCGAAAAGGGGGCGATGGGAGGGAGTGAAGCATGACTTAGGGACGCGCTTGTCCAAAATGTAGGGTGTGTTACAAAAGTACCCCCCACCGATTTGAACTAGCGGCCCTTTCGGCTCAGGGTTAGAAGGGGGATTTCGCGTGTCGGGATTAGGCAGCTGGAGGGAGTTTTCGCGCGTGTTGTAATTTCGGGATAGCAAGGCGCGGGTTGTGAAGGCGCCAGTTTTGGGAGCATGATATCTGAATTTTCAGGATATAACAAGACGCGGGTTGAATTTTAGGGACAAGCCTAACGTGTAATAATATTGTACTTGTACGTACCAAATCAATTCGCACTTCCCTCAACCAAAAAGAAAACGAAAAAATAAAACTATTCACACCACACAAAGAGAGAGTCTTGCCCCATTTTACTATACAAATGCTATTCAAAGCTACTCCCTCCTTCCATCTATATAGGGCCTAATGCATTTTTCAATGCTAACTTTGACCAAATATTAGAGCAATGATATATGACATGCAAGTTACACAAAGCACACCGTTAACTTCATCTGTGAAAGGTTCTTTCAATGATATAATTTTCACATTGTGCATGTCATGTACTATTAATCTTGTCAATAGTCAAAGGCGGTCTTAAAAATCTCATTACGCCCTATATAGATGGAAGGAGGGAGTATGAATCCATGTTATGTCCGATTAATTTTTTCGCTTTACTGTATAATGCATGTAACCTACTCATACCAACATTTTAGTGCATTCCAAATGTCTATACTACCGCAGTAATTCGAACTAAATTTGAATTTGTTTCTCTATTTCAATAAGAATCTACAATCATGATTGTTGCCAACTTCATACATCATTCGTGTATTACCTTAATAACACACCACATGATTACTATAGAGATAGATATGAACTATGTGTACTACATGAACTCGAATTCTATTTTTTGAATACACTTGATGTTGATTCCAAATAATAGTACATTTGATGTACTAACTATATATTCATCAACTAAACCATGTTCCATACGTACACCATGTTTATCACACAAAGTATAGTGTCCCGCCCCCTACATTATGACAAGTATTTAGACCTGAGTTGCAAAAGCCACACATTAGCCCAAATTATAATCAATGTTGTACATTATGATATCTTTTTCAAGTATCCGTATCCACCTTTTTATAATGAATTATGATCTTTGTTCGTCTTTTACACCTTCACGATCCTCTTCTATTTGTAGCTAGCTAGCGCTAACTTTCTATCGTGCATGCACAGGCCCGCCCCCCTCACATACCCTTAGCGTCCCCTCCATCACGCAGGTTCTTTATTTCTCTTTAGGTCGTCCACCAGTGGTGTGTGTAGGCCCCTGACTCCTTCTTTCTGGCACACACCGGTCGATATACCTCTCTAGCCAAGTGTGCCTACAACAAACACATATATACTTCCCCTCTTCTCTTCTCACCGTCCATGCCCCCATATGTCCAATATGATTCCATGCAGGTGCACTCTCCCGCCCCTCTTTTCATTA
Source organism: Triticum aestivum (assembly GCF_018294505.1). Classification (NCBI taxonomy): domain Eukaryota; kingdom Viridiplantae; phylum Streptophyta; class Magnoliopsida; order Poales; family Poaceae; genus Triticum; species Triticum aestivum. Next base: position 641,428,692 of record NC_057813.1, read on the forward strand.
GTCACATGCTTGCACACTCCTCCCCCCTCGACATGGTAGGCCTCTTGCACCACCTCCTAGCCACACTCTCTCCCCCTGTCTGCCTCTCCGGACCTTATTTGCTTCTAACACATGCTGGCGTGTATATGAACTGATCTCCCTACATATAGCCAGGTCGACTATAATTCGTTTTCACCAAGCACCGATGCACTTACCTCGCTAGTTATGTCTCTCCTTTTCTCGGACACACAACGGTTGATCTTCCTATGTAGTTACGCATGCTTACCACAACCATATCTTCTCCCCTCATCATCCTTGAATACCTCCCGACCCGTCTCTCACATGCACATGCATAGACAGACAGACATCCCCCGCCCTCTCTTATTGATATTGCACTCATACCCTCTATTTGTCTAGCAGGCCTATCCCACCATTTGTGAGACGCCACTCCACCACAAACCCTCTGACGCTCTACCTTTGTCTTTTTCCCAACCTTATTCCTCTGCTACACATATCCATGGATGTCGATCGATCTCCCTCAATACATAGCTAGGTCTCTCTCCTTCCCCAGACATATACTAGTCGACCGG
>NC_057813.1:641429468-641439422 GCF_018294505.1 Triticum aestivum
GTTGTAGGTAGGTATCCATGCCACGGAGAAGAACTGCACCTCTGCCCTCTCAAATTCCAGTAGGCCAGCCGTCCTGTATCTTTGACGTGGGCAAACACAAATTCGATGGCACTCTTTATCGATCGCATAGCCACACACTTCATCCCTGTTTTCAATTCTATCGATATCTCACGTCCATGACTCCGTTTCACACACATTGCATATGTTATGTTCTTCTGATTGAGATATCATCAACACATTGCCTCTGTTTCGCACAAACCATCTCTCTCACACCCACCCACGTACGTACCTCCACCTAAAGAAGAAATGCACGCAGGACGCACGTACTCATGTCTCATTCCCGGCCACACCCGCGCGGGTACACGGTGGATTTCGTTTTTGTATGAAAAGGCAGCGCACATGATAATTTGACGCGTGTAGCGGTTGTTTACTTGAAGGAGGGTCGGGTACCACGCCTAGAATATAAAACCATTGTCGTGGGGAAAATGGAAAAATGGGTTTGTCTCTCGTGAGTCTCGTCACACAATCTCACAAAATGGGTTGGTCAGTGATCCGGCCGCATCCCGTCCGCCGATGGAAAGGGAGGATGTGCATCGTCTCTCCGTTCGATGGCGTTGAGGCAGCTCGTCCCAATCGGCGGTACCTGCCGTTCTCACTGACCAAGCTCCGGCGCGGTAGGGCCTTCGCCACTTGCTGCCTGCCGCAGTATGGGTAGATCCCGGCCGCCGGCGCCCTCCTAGTAACATCCCGACAACCCTCAGGTACAGTTTCCTCCGGCCTTGCTCCTCTGCTCATCTTCCCATGTTGCTGCATGTGGATCTTCTTTAGTTGTTTGCTTAAATCGTATCTCGGCCAGCGTACTTTCCATCTTGCAATCTCGTCCTCAAACCATTTTTGATAAACCACCATGTGCTATCTTTCCCTTTTTACATGGAACATGCTTCTTTTTTGTCGGCGTATGTGTCTTGAACTCGTGTTATTGGGCAGTAATTGTTTCCTTTCGACCTCCTTTTGCAAATAGGGCTATCCATTTTCAGCATGTTGCTATTGCGACCTTTTGGTGAACTGCACAAATCACTTTTCTGAAGTGTGTTTTGTGCAGTTCCGCCAAAATTTCACACGGGCAACGTTTTTACATTTCTGTGGGACTGCGGAAAGGGAGATTGGTTTTGCTATCCTCCTCATCCAACTTCGTGCCTAATCTTCTCCGACAAGAAGTTAGTCCTAAAGAGAGATCGTAGAGGTCATCGGCTTCTATTTATGTGTGTTATGTTTCATCATCTAGTTCCACTATTATTGTAATCACACTGACTGGATATCTTTGCAAACAGGGATGGTCCACCCGATTTTAGTGGAGCTGCACAAAATGATCGGATTGTGGTGTCCTTCATACACCTCTTTTTTGGCTACAGAGCTGGGTGAAACTAGCTGCCAAGCAATGAACACCGTGCCAAGGAAATGGAGCCATGCCTACGAACAGCATCGATCAATTATATTTTTTTTCTTTATTTGTACACCTTCTCACAACTTTGTCTTTAGTTGTGATGTGAATATTGGCGCTGATCTGCGAACCATTGAGATGCATTAGCCATGGTAGTTTCATTAGTACTTGATGGAATGTTGTAACGAGATAATCTCGAGGCAAGACACATGAATCCTAAGTTGAAACCTTTTTTTCCTGCAGGAACCAGAGTTGAAACCTTCATAGCATCACAGTACAATTTCATCAAAATTATGCGTACATATAAACAAATCCTGAAGGATTGATAGCAATGCCAGAAACAATTCAACTTCGTTTCGCCAACATGTTGGACATCCTTCATCCGGCTCCACCTGCCATGCAGCAATATTGAGTGCACAACACAACTTCAGGGAAAGATTCACCCCGGTCATTGCGCCGCGGAAGTAATGACTAGTGAGCAGTCAAATCACAGAGCCCCACCTTCGCCACAGTAAGTTGCTCGGATGAAGCAACCATCATTTCTCTATTCCTTGAATCCGCTGGTACTCCCATATTCCCACAGTAAAGTTGCTCGGGCGAATCAACCATCACTATATCCGCTCACGTGTGATGACCACAGTAGCTATCCATTAAGATTGCTTGTTAAAAAAATAAAGGTCGATAACTAATGCGGCAAATTTTCAAAAAAAAACTAATGCGGCAGTTCGGGCCAACGCAGCCAGATCGCATTTTGCACAAGAAATTACACACCATCTTTCATTGACATGTGGTCCCGTTCCAACATTTCAGTGAGACGACGGCGAGTAGTAGGAGTATTTCCGAACCGACGTGTAGGTCGGGGCGCCCCTTCGTGAACCGTGGCAAACTGGCAACCGTCCACCGACGCTTCACCTTTCCCTCTCGATTTGGAACTGCTGTCGCACGCTCTTCCTCTCCCTCCTCCATTTTCCTTCTGCCCTTCATGCTTTCTTCTGCCATTGTTCGATCATCTTCTCCATGGAGGGAACAGGACGGAAACGACCCCGTTATTCTTGCCCCAATCTAAAAGATGACGTGGTGGAGGAACTCATTATGTGCGAAATCATCACCTCGGCTAGCATGGCAGGTTTGTTCAAGCCCATTCTTGACTCAACTAATAACATCATTACAAGGAACCCAAGAGTCAAGGAACGGTTTGATCTCCACTATCTTCTTTGACGCAACCCTGATGACCGGCGCAGTAACGATGGAGGCCTCGCCCTGTGCAAGTTGATGCCGCTTGATAATGATACGTATGATGTTAAGATGCCATCGCTTGAGGGGCAAGGCCTGGGCAGGCGCAAATGGAGATTGGGTTGTTTACATTGGGTCCAACTGCGAGTGGGAACTTGTGAATGTGTACACTCGTGACCGCGTTCCACTTCCAAAAATCTCAGCAGACTGCCCAGCGGTTGAGCACACCGGTATTGTACGCAAGTTCAAATACAATCATGGTAACTGTCTTCTACGGAAGATAGCAATTTCTTGAGTTCCCACCCGCTCTTGGAATTACAACAACTATGAAGTTGTTACTATCTTCGACAAGCTTGTTGCCATCATTGCTGGTTTGACTCGATGGACATTGCTCAAAAATCAGTTTCTGTACACGGATGAGTACTGTGATGCAATTGAATACGATGGCCTTGTGTTTGCTGGCACCACTCGTGGCACTGTTTTTGCATGGAATCGTTATGATTTCTGTATGTTTGTGTTCCACCGTAATTATAATTGTTTCATACGCATGCATGCGGGTTAGCAAGTTTCCCTTTACTAATTAACCTTCTTCTTGTGTTTCCAAGGTCCTATGAAAATTCCACCACCTATACTTGAAAATTTTTATAACCAAGGGGGAGATGACGATGGTGATGATCACGAGCAAGAGGATGAACAACACCCATATACTCGTTGGCGCCTCGCAACTAATTTCGATGAAACATGCAGTGCAATAGGTTATCGGATGAGGCCAATCATCAACAATAGTAGTACACATGCTTCGCGCGTCGTGCAGGTGTTTTTACTGTAGCCATATTGAACTACGTAACCAGCACCTCGAATCCTCGATACTAGTAGTACTATATAGTAAGTAGTAGGAGTAGTAGGGTGGCATGGGCCAGAACAAGCATTCACGTCCAGGAGTATGGCACACGCCACCAGCACGACTTCCATCTGACACCATATTTCTTGGAGTCCGTGCTAGAGCAATCTCTTCAACCTCATCGTTTCTCTAACTCAGCCATCGCGCGGCGGGCGAGGTGGGGGTTTGCCGATAGTCGGTATCCTCAACTGCGGTCCCACTTGTAAGGCCAACTCCAACGCTCTATCAATATATGGATGTACTCTTCTTCCCAATAAAAAAACTTGCATCCATTCTAGTCCCTCCGTTCTACTACCTCCGTCCTGGTTTATAGGTCCCTTTGTAGTTTGTGTCAAATTTTGACTAAAGATTTAAGTAACAAAATGTTAATGCATGTAAAGAAAAATTATCTCATTGGATTCGTATTTGAACATAGTTTTCAAAAATATAATGTTTGGTGACATGCGTAAACATTTTGTTAGTTTAATCTATGGTCAAAATTTGGCAAAAACTATAATGGGGACCAATAAACCCGGACGGAGGTAGTATTTGTCAAAATATATATGTATCTAGACATGTTTTAGTATATAGGCACATCCATTTTTGGACAAATGGAAGTCAAGTATTTTGGAACGGAGGGAGTACACAATAAAAAATTTAAGTTAGCACAACTAGTCTAATCCGAGAGCACAACCAAAGATTTGGTCAGGTTCTTCCTCCTTTTGCCGACACGTGGGACATCCAACATCCACGTCGTGTCATGAAAGAAAATAGAGTGGTAGTTGATAAGTTGAAGCCACGAGATGTGCATCTTGGGTTAAACTATAAATAGAATCTTACTACTCTTGAGTAACTCCAAAAGCTGCCACCGAAGATATTTCTTGGATTTGTTTTTCATCACCAGCACGTCGAGGTGAAAGATGTGCAGGTTCAGTGGGTGCTCTTGCGTTTTCACTGACATGTGGGGCCGCATGTGAGCAAATAGACGATGGGCTCCACGTGTCCGCTGGCTGGCTGAGAAGAGAGATAGAGGAGTGCAGAGCACGGACTGCAGGAAATTTGTTCTACGTAACCAGCACCTTGATATTCGCGTGTGGTTGTTTCTAGAATAAAAAAAGGAGGTACCTCTACTTATGTTACTCCCACTACGCCTAGCCTAAGGTTAGTAGGTGACCTTGCGCTTGGCTCTTCGCCTCTTCCAGAAGTCGATGGTTCTACAGTAGTGCTTCTGGCAATCTGACACCAAATGAACTATTGCACGTCCACCGCTTGTAAGCAAAAGTTTCTCCTCGTGCTGCAAGCCACCGTGCACGCGTTGGTGAGGGAGAAGGCGTAATCAAGCTTCTCGTCATTCTGCGAGTTGACGAGACAAATCAAAGTTATTTACTAGTAGTACATACTCTCTCCAAAAAAGGGCTGACCATGTCATTGCTACCGTCCCGTGCTCCATCGTTGAGTACATGCACTATTCACGTGCCATTCACGTGCCATCGAGGAGAAAAAATATTGCGTAGGTGCCATCGAAGTGCACGACTCACTTACGGAAAAGGGTTTCCCCCCGCTTCCCCCCCCCCCCTCGCGCGACTCACTTACGCACTGCTTATCTGATTATCTCCATTTTCTAGCATGACACGTGCACCTTGATGCTAGATGTCTCGCGTGTTGGGAAAAGGATGAACAAAGCTCATGTAAAAGAAAAGAGTTGAAGAGCATAGATTCCCGACTACTGAGGAGGAGCAAGGAACCTCGTGGTGGAGTGTCTGCAAGGAACCTTGCACGTTTTCCCCTGTTTTTTGCCGCCTGCCCACCTATAAACAACTAAAAGAACATGAACTTTTCTCTAACCACTAGAAACGGTACATCAGGATGCTAAGTTTAAGATGTTTTATACTCCCTCCGTTCCCAAATATAAGTCTTTTTAGATATTTCAATAAGGGACTACATAGGAAACAAAATGAGTGAATCTACACTCTAAAATATGTACACAAGCGAACCCACTAACTCCATCCGATCCAACTCATGCACATACGCGCACAGCATGGATCACACAACGCACGTACACAAGACGTGCATGCACACACGCTAGGCCGTAGAATGCACGTGAATAACACATGCATGCGCACACACTCGGCTGCATGGAGGCGTGCGCCATCCACGGCGACGTCCGGTTCGTCGTGCTACGGCGAAGCTCGCACGCAACGGTGCATACGCATCTCTTGCAGCACCTCTTTGCCGTCGCTCCTCAACTACTAGTCGGAGACGAAGACGACCGCAGCCTTGGCCTTAGAGCTAGTACGGATGGAAAAACACGCATGCTGCACACACACGAGCACATACGGAATGCCCACGACGTGGTGGTGGTGCGTCCCCAGTCGCCTCTACTCCTTCTGTGCACGTTGTCTATCAAGGCGGTTGCATGCTAATGATGATGTGGGTGAGATCTTCTAGGAATCAGATGATGACAAGGAAAATTATGAGACACAAGGTGACGTACACCGTCAAGGTCCACGGTCAAGGGGGTGCTAGCAAGTTCTTAGATGTTCTTAGAGCAAGTACAGTAGATCTAAGTCAGTGAGCTATAAGAAATACTCCCTCCTTTCCGGTTTATAAGGTTTTTCTCAACTTTTTTGTTTTTCCAATTTAGAGGGATCATCTCCATGTCATTTTTAGTTTCCAATGCGCATTAAATCTTTGCATGCAAGAATTAAAAAGGAACACACCAATGCATGTAATGTTCCTACTCATCTGGTGGCCAAGCCTGCATGCACTGTAATTAATCCAAGTTAATGCATGAGTTTAATTGGGTAGTTTTGTAATGTACGAGATACATTCCTCCACTCACAAAATGCCTTGGTTGATGAGATTTGAGATTTGAGCCCTATAAACCGGAAGGGAGGGAGTAAATAGTAGTATATTTATGCTTAGTTGGAGGAAAGAGAAGAGGAGAGAGAAGGTAAGCGGGCTCTTCGTGAAGAGCCAGCTCTAGCATGTGCTCCTAGGCACTTTGTAGTACATGTTGACTATAAGATGGGTTGTAGGCTTATAGCCAGCAGCTGGCTATACTATTAATGCTCTTTAGATGAGGTGCTAAGTGCATTAAATGGCTTAGTAACTCAAGTGTGCAATGCATAGGTGCTTAGTTTATTGGTGCCACATCATATTTTATGCCTGCGTGGCAGGCTTAGCAGCTATACATGGTGGAGCACTGGGAGAGGCCAAGGTTGGTCATAGCGGGGAGTAACTTGTACTGTAACATATTACTATGTTACTCTAAACATCTCTATAAACAGGAAAGGAGGGAGTAGTAACATACACTAGTGTCATATGCAGAGTATGGGAGCACATGATATTTCCCCGTCCGGACCGATCCCAAGTTGGTTTCTCACCTTCTTGGCCCAACAAAAACCCCTCCCCCCTCCCGCGCGCGCTTCCCGCCCAGCGCCAGCTGAGCCTGCCGCTCCACATTGATGGCAAGTCAGGGCGACGCGACCTCTCACTGCTTCCACCGTTGAAGCGGCACGCCGACCGAGGGCACACCGCCCGCTGCACGCCCGGCATTTCAGACTACAAAGTGGATAGTAACTTTTAGAGCAAGTACTACTATAATTAGATGACATAAGCAGGCTATAAGGATTTAAATGTAGTATTTGTGCTTAGTTGAAGGAGAGATAAGAGGAGAGAGAAGAGAAGTGGATTGTAAACATGTAGCCGGTTGTACTCCAACATACTCTACTTTGTGAGACAAAAGGTGGGGCCATTATTAATGATATTGTATTTATACTAAAGGGACTAACGGACGCCTTAATTACTCCGGGTTTTTTTAGACAAACCTTGATGGGGCTATTATTGACTTTTTTGAGCTATTATTGACTTGGACGTGGGGTTTGGGGGCCAAAGGCCTACTATTATACTCCGACCTGACATGCTCTACCCTAGCCGCCGCTGTATCATATGGTTTCGCACCGTTCCAGATCTTAGCGCCGCCACACAATTCTTCTCCAGCCCTCCTTCCGGCGTGCACCGCGAGAAGGGACAGCAGTCCTCCGAACCCCGCCTTTCGTGATCCTGTACGGGAGAGGGGCGATCAGGTTTTTGGGGAGCACACTCCTGTGACTGCTGCCAGTGATGACTTCCTCAACGACAGCCTTCTTCCCCGACCTTGGTAACCTCTTCATCAACGACATGAGTGACAACATCAACCACATAGGTTCTGCTCCCACTGTACAATATGTGATTCTGTCCTCCTGGTTTAGTCTGCATCATTACTTTGATGTTTGAAATTGTCGTCATGATCTATTTACTGCTGATTCGGATTAAATCTCATACTAAATTTCTCATATATTCAACAATCCAATCCAAAAACTTGATCACAGGCAATTTACTCCAAGTTGTTTTGCTGCACTTTTGAAGCCGCCTACTTTTAAGGGGGTGCAATATAAAAGGTGGCGCACAAGAGTAGTATATTGGTTTCAGATCATGTCCTGCTATGACGCCACTAAGGGTAAGCCTGAGGGCGATCTTAATCCTACACAGCAGGAAGCTTTTCAGAACATGGATACCCTCTTCAAAGCCGCCCTGCTGAGTGTTCTTGACGATCCCATTGTGGATTCGTATACGTTGTTTGACAGCGTCAAAGACATGTCGGCTGCGCTCGAGGCCACGTTTGGGCCCTCGGGCGCTGGCAACGAGTTGTACGTCATGGAACAATTCTGTGACTACAAGATGACTGATGAGCGCTCTGTTGTTCAGCAGACTCATGAGATACAGTCACTCTCTAAGGAACTTGAGTAATTTAAGTGTGTGTTGCCGGGCAAATTTGTTGCTGGGACCATCATTGCCAAGCTTCCACCTTCGTGGAACGATTTTGCTACTTCTCTGAAAAACAAGAGACATGAGTTTTCTGTTCTGGATCTCATTAGTGCTCTGGATTTTGAGGAGAAGGTGAGAGCAAAAGACACACGTGCTCGGGTCACTGAGGGAGCTTCTAGTGCCCACATGGTACACGAGAAGAACTTCCAGCCCAACCAGCCCCAAAACAACAAGAACAAATCTCAGGGGAAAGGCAAGTTTGATGCAAAGAACAAGCCGTCACATTCTACCAACTTCAAGAAGAATTCTCATAACGGGAAGGGATGCAAACCTCAATTTTGGTAGCACTGCACAAAATTTATATGGATGCATCTACCTGCTGTCAGCTAACCTCATGGTGCTCCAGGTATTCCTACATTCGTAACTAGGTACAATGACCACCGCAAGATGAAATTCGCTTATTCGTACGTTGACTTGTTGAATGCAGTGTGGAACGATCCTGTCATGCCTGGAGGAGCAAACAAGCAGTGCAGCCGAAGGTGGAAATCAACCAAGGACTTATGAAATTATATGTAATCTTCCTCAGGCAGGTCAGTATCCCCTTCGTCCAGATGATCGTGTTTTGTCATGCCGAGCTATTGATATGTGCTACTGTTTTGCAACACCGTTTAAGTATAGCTACTATTTTCCTATCTTTTCAGATTCAGGACAATGAATAGGATATCAGGGAACTGCACAATATGGACCCATGTTGAGTCATCTCTATTGCCTCATGTGTTTGCTACAAATGTGTCAGCATCAATTGCAAGATGAGGCAGCTAGATAGCTGTGGAGTTGCCAACATGCTCAAAGTGCTCGCAACATTGAGAAGAAACAAGCATGCCCAGGAAATTAATGCATGCGCAGGGAGGCCCTTTGCTCAGAGAAGCATCGACCGATTTTCTTTATTTCCACACCTTCTCACAGTTTTGTATATTGGTTATAGTATGGTGAATCATTGAGATGCATAGACATGCTGAACTTTTGTTCTTTTGAATGTTAGTTTAATGTGAGTGTCTGCATCCAGTACCGCATCCTCTAATTTGGTGGATGCACACGGAGAAAATAAATCTCCTTAATTTACTCCATAACCACCCTATTAAATAGGCCTAGTAATAAACCAGGCGCATGCAGTGGCCGGCGGGCACATGCATCCTGCAGGCATGGCCAGTCATGCAGCAACGCAAATGAAGAGAGCGGTAATTGGGAAAAAGCAAGTAGTTAGTGCAGCGTGCCTTATAAACACGAACAACTCGCTCTCCCGCTTCCGTCTCCCCACCCAATTCCCCCCGCTCCCCAATCTTCCTCACTCGTCCAGAAAACCCCGCTCACCTTCTTCCTCACTCGTACAGAAAACTCCTGCTCCTCTTCTTCCACTCCTACAGAAATCCCCAGCCCTCCTTCTTCCCCACTCGCACTGCCACTAGGCTACTCTGCTCATACTCGTGAGCTCGGCGCGACGCCCATAAGGAAAATGGAGTCGGCTGGCCCCAGCGCCAAGAAGATGAGGCTCCCGCCAGCGGCAACGCGGATTGTAGATCCCGCACCCGGT
>NC_057813.1:641439743-641444896 GCF_018294505.1 Triticum aestivum
GGATCTGAGGAACCGATAGAATCTCCGGTGGACCGCATCAGCGATCTCCCGGACTTCATCCTTGAGGAGATCATCTCGCTTCTCCCCACCAAGGATTGCTGCCGCACACAAGTCCTCTCAACTCGGTGGCGCCCTCTATGGTGCACCGCGCCCCTCAATCTCGACTGTCGTCAGATATCTGTCCTTCTTGAATTTGATCTCATCAGAGCCATCGTCTCTTCTCACAAGCAGGGCCCCATTCAATGCCTCTGCATCCCGAGAAGCTACATGCTGTCCATAGCCGGCAAGGTGGACGCTTGGCTGACATCCCCTGAATTCGGAAAACTCCAGCAATTTGAGTTCTACCATTACCATGAAAGTTTCATACCACGAACATACCAAGAATTCATGCCCACACCACTGTTGTCCATCTCGCGGTTTTCCTCCTCTCTCCACACTGCCACCTTCGCCCGGTGCCATCTACCAGACAATCTGGTACAAATGCTTCGACTCCCACTGCTAAAAAAACTTTCGCTTGTGGTGGTTTATCTGTCGGGGGCCTCACTGCACAGCATCATCCACTCTAGTTGCCCTGCCCTGGAGCGCTTGCTGATTGTTTTGGGAATAGAAATCGGTATCAGTTGTCTCCAAATAAAGTCGCCTCACCTTAAAAGCATTGGGATTTGTTTTGAAGGACAGCAGCTCATCATCGAAGATGCCCCTTCACTTGAAAGGTTGCTCCTTCATAATTGTTATACACCTTCATAAATAACTGTCGTCTCTGCGCCTAAACCGGAGACCTTGGGTGTAATTCGTGACCCGTTTAATAGTCACAAGGAGTTGGTGTTTGGCTCCTCACCTTTTCAGGTACCGTATATTAACATCTACACATTTGTAATCATATGCTACATTTTTCATTTATGCGCATAAGTTTTATATCATCTTGGAGTAAACTTTGGGTACTAATATTATGTTATATGGTTAATGAAGAGTTCGTCCATTGATAGCCTATCAATGCTGCTGGATTCTATCAAGATCATATATATCAGAATGTATAGTTTTGATCTGGACATAATTATTGGCTTGCTACGATGCTTTCGATCTCTGGAGAATTTATACATAGAGGTGATGATTTCATGCACATTGCAAGCCCGTATATATTGTACTAGAATTAACTGTTCAGCTGTCGTTCTTTCGACATACTCTTTTTTTAGACCTTAACTGTTTTCAATCTTCATGTCTACTTAGGCAGAACCACATGGACGAAAACATATAACCAATCATTGGCATAATAAGCATAGGGATTTTCTCAGTTCTCATGACATCGTTTGAGGAAAATAACGATGGGATGATATGCATCCAACCAGGCAAACAGAAGCTTTGTCACATTCTTCCTATTGAATGCAAGGTTACTATTATCCATGAGGCTTAATTTTTACAGAAAGAGATTTCTCATGGACGAACATGTTGAACAGCAAAAAAAGAAGTTTCAGGTGGACAAATGGGCTTCTAAATGTGCTCGGCTTCTATTTACAACAAGTTGTAGACATCTTAAAATAATTTTTTTTGCACAGGATGTTGATTTTATGGATCAGACCGATCCATTTGTTTGTGACTGCAAAAAAGAGTGGTTGGGTTAGATGTTACTGTCATGATCAATCTGGGTTTTGTCTAAAAATTTGATGAACAATTAATCCTTGGGCTTTTTGTACCATTTGTATGCTTGACTTGCATGTTGTTGCCCTCGTACTCCCCTCGACCTGCCACTACACTGCCGCATCTTTCATGGCTGTTGTTCATTCCCGTCTGAGGCCTTGCCGTCGTTCTCCACCTTGGTTAGCTCGCTGTGCTCGCCGCCGTCTGGCGTTGTCAACATGGTCAACAACTAAGAGGAATCAGGAGATGACTGTACGTGGAGAGGCTGACAGTAGGGACCCACCAGGGTCATTGCATTTCGCAAGCAGGTGCCTCGTTATTATAAGCCAAAACAATAGTTCCTCCTAATTGTTTGACAACTAGGTTCCACGCCATTGTCAATGTAGTCAATAAACGAGAAAATTACACAACGAGCGAATAACACCAGGGACCCAGCAGCTCGCACAGTTGTTTTTCAGTTTCAGAGAAGGAGCTCAACTGCGCGCTGTGCGGCGGCCGTGGCCCGTCTAGCCCACTCTTACGCTTTTGGCTAGCCTAGTTCTTTTTTTTTGGAGAATACCAAAACCGAGGCCTACTTGCTTTTCTCAGCCCTGTTGGGCTGCAAATCTTTCAAGACGAGGAGGGATAAGAAATGGGCTTCCCCAGAAAATGGGCTATAAGTTGTAAGAAATGGGCTGTAAAATTTTAAACCAAAGCCAACTGGCAATTGCATTAAAATATCATTTTTCAAGATTTCTCTACTCTCTACTCTTATAAAAACCAAAGCCGACTGGCAATTACATTAAAATATCATCTTTTCACCCACAAGATAAACTACTCATACAAATGCATCTTCATGTTCCGTGCAACGAAAGGGCATCTTGCTAGTTAAGATTCTAAATTTCATTCATTTTTTTGCGGAGAATTGTTTTTTGAATTTTATTTTGATATAATTTTTTGAAAACTATTTTTAATGTGACTCGAAATTTCGTGATTAAAAGAGTTCGGACCCCACCGAAATATGCAAAATTTCGTTGAATTTTTTAGCAGTGCCCAGAATATATGGTCTGTAATGCTAATAAAAAGAAGATGAGCTTAAAATATCCTTCAGAATTAGCAAATGGGTTGTAAATTATTGAAAATAATGGCTAATGGGTTGTATGCTGTTTTCCACAGATTTGGAGGCTGACTTCTGGGCCTACAAGGTTGACGATGACGCTGTCCTAAATTTTTTTTGACGCATACGCAAGGCTTTGTCAACTTAGTCAACACACAGAAGTGACTGTTGGATGTCCATCCAACGGCCGCCGTGCTTCTTCAATCTCTGATCTTCTTGCTCCAGCCGCCCAAACCAGCGCCGGCGGGACTGCCTGCTCCCTCCTCCCATGGCTGGCTGTGCTGCCGCCAGGCCATCCCTCTAACCACCCACACATCCTGTTATTTTCCGGCGACGTCAGCCTCACCCCGCAGCCGACCAGTCAACGCTCGTTCTCCCCTTAGTGTGGGCATCCGTTGTGATGGCTTCGACAACTCCGGGTGGTTCTCTTCTTGGGCCCTGCCCTCGTCCATCGCGTTTGTGCTCTCGGCGCGGTGAGGTCAACATGGTCAACAAACAACAGCCATCGAAAGAGGCTGACAGTAGGGGCCCACATAGGAAAATGCCTCCTTATTACGCTCAAAATAATGATTCCTCCACCTAATAGCTGGGACCCACCGGAAGGGTCTCTGTATTTCACGAAAAAAACGTTCCCCCCGCTGTCAGCTCGGACCCACCGGAAATGCCTCCTTATTACGAACAAAAAAATGAATACTCCCCCTGCTAGCTGGGACTCACCTTGGTGGGAGGCTGACTTGTGGGCCTACTAAGTTTATGGGGACGGAGGGCTTTGTCAACTTAGTCAATATGAACGACTCTAGCTCTAGTGATTGTACGATGTCCATCCAACGGCCGTACTGCTTCTTGAACCTCTGGTCTTCGTGCTCCAGCCGCCCAAAGCAGTGTCGGTCGTGCCGCGTGCTCCTGCCTCCTATGGTCGGCTGTGATGCCGCGGAGGCCTCACCGCCCCCTACTACTCCCACTGCTGGCCAGGCCATCCCTCTACTCTCCCACACCCCATGTTATTCTGCGGCGATGGCAGCGTCACCCTCGTACTCCTCTTCGCCTGGGCATCCACTATTGCGTCTTCCCTGGCTCCGCATTGTCCCCTTCCTAGGCCTCGCCTCTTCCACCGCCGTGGTGCTCTTGGTGCGGCGCAGTCAATGTGGTCAACGACCGACTTCCATCGGAAGAGTACTGTGCGTGGAGAGGCTAAAAGCTGGGTCCACGGCGGCCGCAAGGAAGTGCCTCCTTATTACGCGCAAAATAATTATTCCTCCACCTGACAGCAGGGACCCACCGGATGGGCCATCGTATTTCACGAAAAAAACGTTTCCCCCTGACTGCTGGGACCCACCAGCTACATCTTCGCACGCAAGGAAGTGCGTCCGGGCAAAAAAAACGATTCGCCCCCCTGAATGCTAGGACCCACCAGCTACATCTTCTCACGCAAGGAAGTGCGTTCGGGCAAAAAAATGATTCGCCCCCCTGACTGCTGGGATGCACCAGCTACATCTTCGCAGGCAAGGAAGTGCCTGACAGTCAGGACCCACCTGGTCGAAGCGTACGTAGCGTTGTCATTCTGGTCGAGAATGTGTATGTACATACTGGTCGTAGTAGAGGCACGCACGTACACGTATGTACATCGGCGAGGGTGCAAGAAGGAAAATACGGCCACGTACATACATACGGGCAGGGTCTCGAACGTGTACTCGCGCATACGTACATGGTTGGATCAGAACAGAGAAATAACGTCGTTGTCGTGTTCAAGGGGAGGCAACGGAATGTGTCGTCTTCATCGGGAGGCAACGGAACACGTGGGAGCCAACCGGCTGGGTCGGAACAGAATGCGTGATCGTGTTCATCGGGAGGGCTTGGACGGAACAGGCGATGGAAACGAGGCCTGGCGTACCGCACAACGGAGGAAACGGCCTTGTGTACGACCGGCCACGTTCGAAACGGGATCCTGTTCATCGGGAGGGGTCTGGCGTACCGCAAAATGGAGGAAACGGACCTCCTACGGTCGAAACGGGGTCCTGTTGATCGGGAGGGGCCTGGCGTACCGCAAAACGGAGGAAACGGACCTCCTACGGTCGAAACGGGGGTCCCTTTGATCGGGAGGGGTGTGGCATACCGCAAAACGGATGAAACGCACTTGCATTGGAGCGCTACGGTCGAAACGGGGGGGATGGGTGTGGCGTACCGCAAAACGGGATTCCACGGGATACTGTTCATCTCCACCGTCGACCTCCTCCAGCCTCCATGGGCTACCGTCGACCTCCTCCAGCCTCCACGGGCTCCTGTTCATCTAGCCTCCACCACGCGCTACTCCAACGGCTACTATTCAACCACCCCTCCACGGGAACCCCTCCATTGTCTGCTGTTCATCTAGCCCTCCACACCACCGGGTCCTGTTCAACCACCCCTCCATGGCCACCCCTCC
>NC_057813.1:641445353-641461920 GCF_018294505.1 Triticum aestivum
AGGCAGCATCGATCGGCTTCAGTTAGCACTAGTAGCGAAGGAATCGCTCCATCGGGTTCAGTTAACAGCCATTGATCGATCGCTCGGGTTCAGTAACGCGTCGCCTGCAGTGCAATCGCTCGGGTTCAGTTAGAGCCCAACGCCTCGCTCGGGTTCAGTTAGAGCCAACGCCTCGCACACACGCGCGTACGTACAAGAGAAACGCGCATCACTCCGCCCCCGACCTCCCACCGTAACCGGCAACTCCCCGAAATTTTCCTCCCCCTCGCTTCTACCACGGTTTTTTCCGTCATGGACGGCCCAAAGAATGTCATGCAGTTGCGTCTCCGGCCCGCGCAGGATGAAAAGCCCATTTTCTGTCATGATTTTTTGTCATAGAAGTAGGAGCCCACCACATCTATGATGATACCGGGTTTTGTCACAATTATCGTCATAGAAGTGTCATATGTATGACAGAAAAAAAATTCGTTCGGCCCAAAATGTCACGGATGTGTCTTTTTTTTGTAGTGGCTGCTGTGAGAGCTGGGTGCTGGAGCATGTGCTAGAGTAGGTGCGGGTCCGGTTGCCATACTTGGTACGGGTATGGGTGCGGTGTTCATTGAGTTGCTCCCGGTGAAGCTGGGCATGGGAAAATCAGTTGGTGGCGCGTTTCGATTTTTTTGCACCCAGGAGACCACAGTTGGAATCAAGCTTATAAAGGCAGCCACCATATCATGTCTACAGCCAACTACCGCTTCCCGGATTGCCTCACCTTTGGTCTCAGCTTTAGTTGTCTCCATCGCCCGCGCAACCTTCTCATATGTGGCCACTTGATTGAACTTATTTCTCTGTCTTTTAGCCTCAGGGTCGTCATTATGATAGTACTTCCATGAGGCAACGTCCCCGGCGCCGTGCACATGTCCATATTGCGACCACTTGCCCCGCGGGTGTCCCATCATATTTTAATGGCCCGGTTGAAAGGAGTGTCCCACTTGTACTTCGCCGACGACTGAGTCGACTGAGTCGATGAGTCGCTTTCGGCCGCAAACTTGTGTTGCTCTCTCTGCAAAATGGACAGTGACTCATTTACGAATGCGACTAGAATGTAGTATACATCATTGATCAGAAGCTAATATGTAAGGTGGTAAAAGGATAATTACTAGTAATCTCATGAATTTCCTAGTCGGCCAGTCGATGAAAAAAGTCTTTTTTGGGGGTACCACGAGAATCGGGCCTTGATGAAGTCGTGCTCCTGCTGGTTGGTGAACTCAGCCAATGGGTCTGGGATCCCCTGACATTCACGTTCTGCGTCCTCCTTAGCCCACACGGGCCTCTTTCCCGTGTAAACACGACTTCCAAGGCGGTGGTTCCCCATGTTCTTTTCCTGTAGCTGCTTGCCTCTCTCCGACCTGGCCTGGCAGCTTCTTCATTTCAAGTCTACTTCAATCGCCTTTTCACCCTAGTTTTCCAAGCGCTCAATGCGTTGGTGAACTTCCCTAGGGCTTTGTTGTTGATATTTTTCAAGCCATCATCATCCCATGGGTCAACATCGTCATTCTGACCGGGGAAGAGGAATCTTGCGTGCAACTTAGTTAGGAGCAGCTTCTTCAAATTTTCATTCTTCCGTATTTTTGTGGTGTTGATGTTAGCGGTATCCCGTAGGATGCATGCTAGTTGGTTGTCGTAACACGCTGCCACTTCCTGCGGCTCTATTGGCTCGAACTCACCAGGGTGCACCGCCATGACCACCAGTCTTCCGGTGCCGAGCTCATTTGGGTGTCGTGTCCTCTTTTCCTTCTTTCCCTCACTGGCTTGGGAGGTCCCACCTTCCATGTTGTAGTTTAGCAACATCATCAGTGCCGGTGTCGTTGGTGGCATCAGTGTCGGCACCGGTGCCACCACCGTCGTCCTTCGTCATGACAAGGGGGTCCTGACACCTAGCTTGCTATTTCTCCTGATCCGCGAGAAAGTCGAGGTAGGCATGTGCTCTACCTAATTGGGACTGACAACCTCCGGCCTCATCGGTGTCGGTCATGTTTCCTAAGGTTCAATGCCATAGTTTTTTAATTATTGAGCTTTATATAATAAAGTGAATAATGACAAAAAAATGACCTTTGTTTTTCCAAAAATTTCATTTCATTCCCGTCGCGACAAACCTCGAGCACTCGATATGTCCAACTTTCTAGCACAAGTCATGCCGAAATTCACGGAAAATTTCGGCATGACCTTTTTAAGAAAGTGCACATATAGAGCGCGTGAAATTTTCCAGAATGGAAATGAATCAACATTTCCGGCAAAACATAGGTCACTAGCAATCGTTTTCCCTGCAAATGACAATAAGCACTATGCGTTGAAGTGATGTGTGTCATCACACATGCAAGCTATTGCTCATTATTCTCTGTTTAGAAAACAAGCATAGACATAGTAGCAGCAACATAAGTTAATTAAAAATCCTCATTTAAAAATCTAAACTAAACTACCATTAAAAATCATCATTTTCAAAATGGACATCAACATAAGCAAATTTTCATTTTCTATAACAACTACTTGTGGCTTAGTTAGCAAAGCTCTTTTCACAATGGCAAAATGTATATAGTTGGATGCTAGTTTTTTTCTTGCAATTTCCTCCAATGCCAAAATGGCTCACTGCTAGTCACTACCACTAGCTAGAGATTCTACTGCATGAAACAATTAAGAACAGGAGCTACTGCTCATGAACTCACAAATGCTACTGCTCATGTGAACTAATTTAGCTAGAGATTCTACTGCTCATGTGAAACAATTAAGCTAGAGAGAATTAACAGCAACATAAACTAAAAAATACTACTGCTCATGAACTCAATTTGGACACCCTACATAGGACAGGAGGAAAGGAAGGGGTGGCTCACCGCGCGTCGGGGTCAGGGTCGCCGGGGCTGAGTGGGTGGCGTCGGGATTGAGGACGTCGGCGTCGTGGTCGGGGTCGCTAGGGCTGAGGTGGTTGAGGGCGTCCTTCTCCTCCTCGCCGAGCACCTTGCTGGACGATGGGTTGAGGGTGTCCTTCTCCTCCTCGCTGAGCCCTGTCGATCTGCAGAGACCAAATTTGGTCAGAGAGAGAGAGAGAGGGAGAGAGCTAGAGACCTGTCAGCGGAGAGAAGATGGCACCGGTGGTGGGGACTGCACGGGGGAGCAGCGAAACAGGGGGAGGGGTCGGGGGAGCCATAGGGGGAGGAGGGTGACGGGTGGCCGGTGGCACGTGGGAGGGGCGGCATGGGGGGAGGGTTCGGGTGCGGCGCGCATCAACGGCGGCGTGGGCGGGTGCAGCATCGGCAGTGGCGTGAGCTCAGAGAAAGGGGATCGGATCGAGCGAGAGTGAGTTGATGAAAGAGATGGGTACCGGTGGCTCTGTGTAGGCAACTTAGCTATAGCACGGCATGGCAAAACAAGTTATAGCTAAGTTAGCTATAGCGCGGCGCAGTAAAACGCGCTATAGCTAACTTACCTATAGCGCTCCCAGCACAAACGGCACTACTGCTAACTTTTTCTTTTACCTTTACTTTTCTTTTTCTTTTTCTTTTTATTTTTCTTTTATTTTTATTTTTGTTTTTCTTGTTATTTTTCTTTTTCTTTTTGTTTTTCATATTCCACAAACTTCCTTCCTTTTTATTTTTATTTTTCTTTCATTTCATTTTCCACAACTTATTAGTTCCTTTTTATTTTTCTTTCATTAATTTCATTTTGCAAAACTTCCTTTCTTTTTTCTTTTTATTTCATTTGCACTGTTACTGAGGGAGTTCCGGACTAGGGGGTGTCCGGATAGCCGAACTATCATGATCGGCCAGACTCCAAGACTATGAAGATACAAGATTGAAGACTTCGTCCCGTGTCCGGATGGGACTTTCCTTGGCGTGGAAGGCAAGCTTGGCGATACAGATATGTAGATCTCCTACCATTGTAACCGACTCTGTGTAACCCTAGCCCTCTCCGGTGTCTATATAAACCGGATGGCTTTAGTCCATAGGACCAAGAACAATCATACCATAGGCTAGCTTCTAGGGTTTAGCCTCCTTGATCTCATGGTAGATCTACTCTTGTAATACCCACATCATCAATATCAATCAAGCAGGACGTAGGGTTTTACCTCCATCAAGAGGGCCCGAACCTGGGTAAAAACATCGTGTCCCTTGTCTCCTGTTACCATTGATCCTAAGACGCACTGCTTGGGACCCCCTACCCGAGATCCGCCGGTTTTGACACCGACATTGGTGCTTTCATTGAGAGTTCCTCTGTGTCGTCACCGATAGGCTCGATGGCTTCTTCGACCATCATCAACGACGCAGTCCAGGGTGAGACCTTTCTCCCCGGACAGATCTTCGTATTCGGTGGCTTTGCACTGCGGGCCAATTCACTTGGCCATCTGGAGCAGATCAAAAGCTACGCCCCTGGCCGTGAGGTCAGATTTGGAAGTTTGAACTTCACGGCTGACATCAGGGGGACTTGATCCTCGATGGATTCGAGCCACAGCCGAGCGTGCCGCACTGTCATGGCGAGCATGATTTAATTCTGCAGCCGGTCAGTACCCTGGAGGCCGCACTCGAACCCGCTCCGATCTTCAATTCGGAGCCGGCTGCGCAGATCGAGGACGGATGGCTAGACACCGCCTCGAGGGCCGCAACCTCTACGGCGATAGAGCCGAACACTGACCTTGTCCCTCATAAAGCTCGTGACTCCGAGGTGCCAGACTCCTCGCCGGACTCCAAACCTCCCGCGCCCCCTCCGATCGAATCCGATTGGGCGCCGATCATGGCGTTCACCGCAGCGGACATCTTTCAACACTCACCTTTCGGAGACATCTTGAGTTCGCTAAAGTGTCTCTCATTATCAGGAGAGCCCTGGCCGGACTGCGGTCAGGACGGTTGGGATGCGGACGACAAAGAAATTCAAAGCCCACCCACCACCCACTTGGTAGCCGCTGTCGACGATCTAACCGACATGCTAGACTATGACTCTGAAGACATCGACGGTATGGACGACGATGCCGGAGACGACCAAGAACCAGCGCCCACCGGGCACTAGAAAGCCACCTCATCATATGACATATACATGGTGGGAATGGCGAAGGAACAACGGAGGATGGCCCCTCCAAGAAACAGCCCAAGCGCCGGCGTCAGTGGCGCTGCTCTAAATCCCGCCACAGCAAGAATGAAGATTCCGGCACCGGAGATAATAATACACCGGACAGTGTCGAAGACAACCCACTCCAGCAAGATCCAGCGCAGGAGGACGGAGACGCCAGCCCTCATGAGAGAGCGGCAGAAGAAGAGGTAGAGGACTATATGCCTCCCTCCGGAGACGAAGCAAGCCTCGACGACGATGAATTCGTCGTGCCTGAGGATCCCCTCGAACAAGAGCATTTTAAATGCAGGCTTATGGCCACGGTGAATAGCCTCAAGAAAAAGCAGCAACAGCTTAGAGCTGATCAAGATCTGCTAGCCGACAGATGGACTGAAGTCCTCGCGGCCGAAGAGCATGAGCTCGAACACCCCTCCAAAAGCTACCCTAAATGCAAGCTGCTCCCCTGATTAGAGGAGGAAGCGTATGAACCCGCATCACCAGGAGACAATACGGCTGACCGACCACCCCGTGGTCGCGACAGAGAGGCCTCTAGGCCCTTCACTAGACCCGTACCCCGGCATCGCTCAAAAAGCACAAGGCCACAGGGGAACGCTCCGGACTTGCGAGATATATTGGAGGTTAAGGCAAGACAATCAAGATCGATCTATGGATCGCGTGGGCGCCTCACGGTACATGACGACAACCGTTGCACCGGACACAGTAAGTCCGGCCGGGCCGAACAAAATAGACAAAGCTCTTTTGAGCTCCGTCATGATATCGCCCAGTACAGAGGCGCCGCACACCCACTATGCTTCACAGATGAGGTAATGGATCATCAAATCCCCGAAGGGTTTAAACCCGTGAATATCGAATCTTACGATGGCAGAACAGACCCCGCGGTTTGGATCGAAGACTATCTTCTTCACATCCACATGGCCCGCAGTGACGATCTTCACGCCATCAAATATCTCGCCCTCAGGCTTAAAGGACCAGCCCGACATTGGCTTAACAGCTTGCCAGCAGAGTCAGTTGGGAGTTGGGAAGACCTGGAAGCCGCATTCCTCGATAACTTCCAAGGCACGTATGTGCGACCACCAAACACTGATGACCTAAGCCACATAATTCAGCAGCCAGACGAATCGGCCAGACAATTCTGGACACGGTTCTTAACCAAGAAAAACCAAATCATCGACTGTCCGGATGCGGAGGCCCTCGCAGCCTTCAAGCATAATATCCGCGACGAGTGGCTTGCCCGGCACCTGGGACAGGAAAAGCCGAAATCCATTGCAGCCCTCACATCACTCATGACCCGCTTCTGCACGGGTGAGGACAGCTGGCTAGCACGCAGCAACAACCTCAGCAAAAATTCTGGTAGTCCGGACATCAAGGACCATAGTGGCAGGTCGCATCATAACAAAAACAAACGCCGCATTAACGGCGACAATAGTGAGGATACGGCAGTCAATGCCGGATTAAGAGGCTCTAAACCCGGTCAGCGGAAAAAGCCATTCAAAAGAACTACTCTGGGTCCGTCCAATTTGGACCGAATACTCGACCGCCTGTGCCAGATACACGGCACCCCCGAAAAGCCAGCTAACCACACCAATAGGGACTGTTGGGTATTCAAGCAGGCAGGCAAGTTAATTGTTGAAAACAATGACAAGGGGCTGCATAGCGATGACGAGGAAGAGACCCGACCGCCGAACAATAGAGGACAGAAGGGTTTTCCCCCACAGGTGCGGACGGTGAACATGATATACGCAACGCACATACCCAAAAGGGAGCGGAAGCGTGCGCTAAGGGATGTATACGCGATGGAGCCAGTTGCCCCGAAGTTCAATCCATGGTCCTCCTGCCCGATCACTTTTGACCGAAGGGACCACCCCACCAGCATCCGCCACGGCGGATTCGCCGCATTGGTCCTAGACCCAATCGTCGATGGATTTCACCTCACCAGAGTCCTGATGGACGGCGGCAGCAACCTGAACCTGCTTTATCAGGATACAGTGTGCAAAATGGGCATAGACCCCTCAAGGATTAAACCTACCAAGACGACCTTTAAAGGCGTCATACCAGTAGTAGAAGCCAATTGTACAGGCTCAGGCACACTGGAAGTGGTCTTCGGATCCCCGGATAACTTCCGAAGCAAGGAGTTAATCTTTGACATAGTTCCGCTCCGCAGCGGCTATCATGCCCTACTCGGACGTACCGTGTTTGCAAAGTTCAACGCGGTGCCGCACTACGCATACCTCAAGCTCAAGATGCCAGGCCCTCGAGGAGTCATCATGGTCAACGGAAACACTGAACGTTCTCTCCGAACGGAGGAACATACAGCGGCTCTCGCGGCAGAAGTACAATGCAGCCTCTTAAGGCAATTTTCGAGTCCGGCCGTTAAGCGGCCGGACACAGCTAAGCGCGCCCGGAGTAACCTACAACTAGACCACCTGGCACGTTCCGAGCACGCGTAGTAGTGCGGCCCCAACCCCAGCCCCTGTAAAACGTCAAAACAGGTCCTTCGCGTACACCATTACGCTCTGAAGATACCATGGGCATGGGGAAAGGGGCACGACCACGATAGGCCCAGACTGCGGCTCAACTACACCAGGGGCTCTCAAGTGTGTCGTTCTTTTTTATTTTCTTTTTCCATTTTTTTACCCACAGGACTCCGTTCGTCAAAGGCCCTGTCCGGCAGCAGACCTGCCGAACTCATGATGCAACAACCAGGGAAGGATAAAGGCTACAACGAATATCCAGGTGGTCTCCATTACGAGCATTAAATCTGTTTTACACACCATTCGGCAGCCTACCCCTGGAGGGGGACATGTTTAACAGTCCCATCCCTTGCTTATCGCACCATTTGTATCGTTCTGCACTTACAGCAGTCTTTCTTAAATAAACAATGCAGCACCTTTTTGCTTATAATTGCATTTTCTTTTTATACATATGTTCATTTACAGCATGTTGCATCCATACACTTTGGTACGGCTAAAATACACCAGGGGCTTATGTTTCCCGCATCATGGTGTGATAAGTCCGAACACTTTCACAAGTGCGGCACCCCGAACTTATAGCACTATATACATCGGCTCCGAATCATGTCTTGGGTCAATAGTTGGATTTGCTCGGCTCCCATGTTTTGGTACCTTATGTTCCGTTGTATCGGCTAGGGTAGCCCTGGGAGAACCACTGCGATTGCGCCCCAGTTGAGCTGGGTTAACGCCTCAGTGGAGAAAGCTAAAACTGACCGTCATGATGAGGCGAGAGTCAGTCGCTGTTCGAGAGGTTTTTTGCGAGTCCTTAAAGACTTATGCCGCTTAGAGCGAGGAGCCGGATCTTGTCCGGCCCAGGCGTGGATAGCGCCCCAAATTCGGCCTTCCGAAGACTAGGGGCTTCGCCGAAATTTAAAATTATAGAATTCTATGGCTAAGTGAAAGTGTTCAAGCATTATAAGTCTGGTTGCCTTGTTCGCTGTGTTGAGCGCCTCCCTAGATGGACCCAAAAATGGGAACAGGAGTGCTCAAGTTTATCCCGAACACCCCAGCACTCGTGGCATGGGGGCTGAAGCCGACGACTTGCCATCTCTCAGATTTGATAAACAGCCGCACAGAAGGTAATATTTTAAATTAACAAGCGTTGCTTAGCGCATATGAACTAAGTTTTCAGCGCACAGGAAAACAAAATGCGAATCTACTCAAATATTACATCTTTGGAGCACTCACCCGCAACAGTGCGGGCACCCTTCAGCACACTCTTATAATACATCTCGGGCGTGCGATGCTCCTTGCCCTCTGGTGGCGGGTCCATCACGAGTTTCTGGGCATCCATCTTGCCCCAGTGCACCTTTGCGCGGGCAAGGGCCCGACGGGCACCTTCAATACAGGCGGAGTGCTTGATGACTTCAACCCACGAGCACGCATCCACCAGCCGCCGCACCAGGCCGAAGTAGCTCCCAGGCATGGCCTCCTTAGGCCACAGCCAAACTATGAGGCCCTTCATGGCCTGTTCGGCCGCCTTGTGGAGCTCAACCAGCTGCTTCAGCTGGTCGCTAAGGGGCACCGGATGTCCGGCCTCAGCATACTGAGACCAGAAGACCTTCTCCATCGAGCTCCCCTCCTCGGCCCGGTAGAACACGACAGCATCGGACACGTTGCGATGAAGATCTGCGAACGCTCCTGGAGAGCTCCGAATTCGGGTAAGCAATAGGTAATTAACACTCACATGCTTACTTTGCATGAAAAATGCCTTACCCGCTGCTATTTTCTTCACCGCCTCAATCTCCTGGAGGGCCTTGTAGGCTTCGGCCTTAGCGGCTTTGGCACTCTCAAGAGCCGTTGCAAGCTCAGACTCTTGAGTCTCCGAGTCACGCTCCAGGCTCTCATGTTTTTTCACGAGATCCTAGAGCTCTTGCTGTACCTCCGCCACCCACGCCTCCTACTTCTCTCACTCGGTGCGCTCCGCAGCCGCATTGCATTCGGCCGCGGCCACCGCCTCTTTCAGGGTCGCCACCTCGTTAGTGGCCCCTGCAATACCCATGTTATCCTTGTCATTCATTTTGCAACCAAAATCCTTTTCGGTAAGGTACAATTTTAGTAAGGTGTTACTCACCTTCCTTGTCCTCGAGCTGCCTCTTGGCATGACCGAGCTCGTTCTCGGACCACTCGAGGCTTTCATTCAACGTATTGACCTCCGCAGTCAGTGCAGCAGAGGTCAGCAGCGCAGCCTGCAATCCCATATTGACAAATTTCTTATGACTCCTGCGTATATCTTTTTAGATCCTCAGTCCGGCTTTTCTTTCCGAACACAGAACCGAGCATCAGGGGCTACTGTCTATGCGGTACCATTTTATACATATTGAAATTCTTACCTCAAAGCCTGTTAGAAGGCTGTTGCAGGCTTCGGTCAGCCCACTCTTGGCGAGCTGAACCTTTTGAATCACCGCACTCATAACAGTGTGGTGTTCCTCTTCGATGGAGGCGCCGTTGAGCGCCTCCAGCAAATTATCCGGCGCCTCCGGTTGGACGGAGGCAGCCGGCGTCACGGTCTTGCCCTTCTTACGAAGGGGTCGCCCGCCGGACTCCGGAGCATCTGTGGGTTCCGGGGCCGAGTCCGGTGCAAAGTCCGGGAGGTTGTCCTGCGACACCCCCGGGGCCTCCTCCTCCTGGTGGGTCCTTTCCTGGGATCCCACCTCGGCATCATCCGCATCACGGGGGGTGGAGGCCGTCGGAAGAGAATCCATATCCGACGCACCTAAGGACCCGCTCGACAAAGCGGGAAAATCATCCTTAGGCGGACTGCAGGGTTGTATGCGGCATTAGAAAGACATTATGTGGCAAAAAATAAAAACCTTGAAGTTATTCAGGAGTCCGGATACTTGCGATCTCGCCAGGGGCTTGCCCCTTGGAGGCCAGTCCTCGTCGTCATCACTGGCGTTGGTGGAGCAGTCCGAGGGAAGAGTTTTTCCCTTCTTGGACCCTTCGGCCTCCCTTATTGGGAAGGCCTTCCTTTTCTTCCCTCTCCCCGCTGGGGGAGAGGCTTTCTTCTTCTCCTCCTCGCCTTGGTGGGAGGAGTCGGCCTCGAATTCATCATCCGATATCACATGAAAACGGGAACTCTTCCGAGTCCCCGTGGCCTTCTTCTTGACCTTCTTCTCCGGCACCACGTGGGGTGCCGGAGCCAGCAGCCCTGTTAGGCGGGCGTCCAATGGGTCCTCTGGTAATGGGGCCGGACAGATTGTCCATTCGGCCTTCGCCAGCCAGTCCTGTCAAAGGTGAAGGGAGTTTAGATCCCGCATAGAGTCAAACTATGGAGAACAAGTGACAAAATCACTTACCTCGTCAGCTGGACGCTGCGAGCGGAATCCGCGATCTTCGGTAGCGGATGCGGGAGCCTCGGCGCCCTTGAACAGCACCTTCCAGACATCTTCGTACATAGTGTCGAAGAGCTCGCTCAGGTCTGGTGCTGCGCCGGATCAAACTCCCACATGTTGAAACCCCGTCGTTGGCACGGGAGAATCCGGTGGATGAGCATGACCTGGACTACGTTGACAAGCTTGAGCTTCTTGTCCACCAGCTTTTGGATACAGGCTTGGAGTCTGGTCAGCTCCTCCGAATCGCCCTAGATCCAGCCACTCTCTTTCCAGGAGGTGAGCCGTGTAGGGATGCCGGATCTGAATTCGGGGGCCGCTGCCCAATCAGGGTCACGCGGCTCAGTGATGTAGAACCACCCCGATTGCCACCCCTTAATGGTTTCCACGAAGGTGCCTCCAGCCACGTAACGCGGGACATCCTGCGCACCATGGCGCCTCCGCACTCCGCTTGGCTGCCCTTCACAACCTTCGGCTTCACACTGAAGGTCTTGAGCCACAAGCCGAAGTGGGGCTGGATGCAGAGGAAGGCCTCACACACGACGATAAACGCCGAGATGTTGAGGATGAAATTTGGGGCCAGATCATGGAAATCTAGGCCGTAGTAAAACATGAGCCCCCAGACAAAGGGATGAAGTGGGAAGACCAGTCCACGGAGGAAATGGGGAAGAAATACTACCCTCTCATGGGGCCTGGGGGTGGGGATGAGCTCTCCCTCGTCGGGGAGCCGGTGCACGATGTCGCTGGACAAATATCCGGCATCGCGCAGCTTCTGGATCTGCCCCTCTGTGACGGAGGAGGCCATCCACTTGCCTCCCGCTCCGGACATAGTTGGAGAAGGTTGAGGTGAGAAATGTGGACTTGGGCGCTGGAGCTCGAGTTCGCGGAGATGGATAAGCCAAGGAGGAAGAAGGCGCAGGTAAAAGGGTTGGATCTTTATCCCCTTATATGGGCGGATAAAAACATGTGTCCCCACTAGCCTGGTAAAACTCGCTTATCTCCCAAGCATCACAATCAATGGCGCGGTTGGGTTACCCACGTCCGTATTGATGGGAATCTCGGAATAAGGGGAACACGATCTCTGCTTCGACAAGACGTGCCAAGGAAACCGCCTCGCTAAATGCGCTGAGGTGATACAATAAAAACAATTCGAGTAAAGTCTTGGTAATGGTGTGACGTCACGCCACAAAATACGTTAGCAGATTGAACTTGTGTAATATTATTCTCTCTACGGTGGTACTTGGAATTTATTTTTGCAGAGCCGGACACTATCCCGGTGTTCACAATCTTTTATAAATTATTCGGAGGAAGAACCCGCCTTGCAATGCCGAAGACAACATGCGCGCCGGACTCGTCGTCATTGAAGCCTGGTTCAGGGGCTACTGAGGGAGTTCCGGACTAGGGGGTGTCCGGATAGCCGAACTATCATGATCGGCCAGACTCCAAGACTATGAAGATACAAGATTGAAGACTTCGTCCCGTGTCCGGATGGGACATTCCTTGGCGTGGAAGGCAATCTTGGCGATACGGATATGTAGATCTCCTACCATTGTAACCGACTCTGTGTAACCCTAGCCCTCTCCGGTGTCTATATAAACCGGATGGCTTTAGTCCATAGGACGAAGAACAATCATACCATAGGCTAGCTTCTAGGGTTTAGCCTCCTTGATCTCGTGGTAGATCTACTCTTGTAATACCCACATCATTAATATCAATCAAGCAAGATGTAGGGTTTTACCTCCATCAAGAGGGCCCGAACCTGGGTAAAAACATCGTGTCCCTTGTCTCCTGTTACCATTGATCCTAAGACGCACTGCTTGGGACCCCCTACCCGAGATCCGCCGGTTTTGACACCGACAGTTATCCTCCGGATAAAATTAGTATAATATATATTGCATCATTTGACCTCTAACGGCGGTATACATAGCTAGACACACACAAAATTTGTGGATTAGTTTGTCAGCTTGGGCGACGACGATGCTTCACACTGATCTTCTTCCCTCTTTTGTTCGTTGTCGAATAATTGAGCCCATGGTCGTGACTATTCCTTCTCCAGGGATTACAATCTTTCGTAGGTTATGTAGTCTTCATTCTTTTTTTGACGTATGATTCATCGTCATCAGCATCATCTTCCCTCATCGGATCACTGTACTGGTCGTAGTCTTCCTCGTTAGCCACTCCATCCGTTTCGGCGATGCTCCTTTTGCTTCTCCTCACGACAAAATGGCTGGGATTGATCGGATCAGTAATGAAGAAACATTGTGTCACGTGTTTAGCGTGTACCCAGGGCTCATTTCTGGTGATGGCGTTGATGGTACCGCTATCGATGTCGGGTATACACATGGTAGTGAAATGTCAGTTTTCTCTCTTTACATTCTTAGCCCATATGACATGGAACATCGTCGCGCTATGCAATCCAGGGTAGTTAAGCTCCCGTATCTCTTCGACCCTTCCGTAATATCTTTCAATTACATTCCCAGTCATGGCTTCCATCGTCACCCCTGAGTTTTGGTCATCACTGTTTATATATTTCTCCTCCGTTTAGAACGTGTATCCGTTGATATCGTATGCTTGATCAGTCGCGAGGTTGGTTGACGGGCCATGTGCTAAGGCGTATATGAGCGTTCCGTTCAGACATCCCTCTTCCGGGGGATTAGCCAGAACTCGCTCTTTGAACCAACGCAAGAAAGTGGAGTAGTGCTCTCTAATAACTTCAACGTCCGTCCTGTGCACCCCACGGTCACGGTACCTCTTTGTGATGGTCTCTTTGTGCAATATCACAAAATCTTCTAGCGCATCTAGGTGTTGTACCACTATTAAGTTTGCCCTGTCAAGGTCGTTTTGTCGGCCCGAGCGTAACACATTCACATCCCTATGACCGTTGGTGTGACCTTCGCCTTCGAGCCTTCCACAATGCTTGTTGACGGGAAAACCAACAACAGGGTCTCCGGTGCCTACTAGATAACTCTCATAGAAAGAGATGCACTCCTTGGTCAGATATCCCTCGGCTATGCTTCCATCTGGATGAGACATGTTACGAATGAATCCTTTGATGACCCCATTCATCCTCTCTAACGGCATCATGCTGTGCAGGAATGTCAGCCCTAGGTCGATGATGTCATCCATGATGTGGACACATAGATGCACCATGACATCAAAGAACACAGGAGGGAAGTACATCTCTAGCTCATTCAGTATGACAATGGTTGCTTCTTGTAGCCGATGGAGTTGCTTCACACTTATCGATTTTCGAGAGATAGCATCAAAAAAGTGGCATAGGTCAGTAAGCGTCTCACACCCATGTGTGTCCATAATTCCTCTAAGTGCAACCGGGAGTAACTGCGTCATCATCACATGACAGTCGTGAGACTTCATCCCGCTGAACCTTTCTTTCTTAGTGTCCAGATATCTTCTTATCTTCCAACAGTATCCGGAACTAACTTTGATTCTGGCAAGGCACTTGAACAATTGATCGACCTCCTTCAGATCTAAGGTGAAGCAAGAGGGGGGCAATATTGTTCTTCCTTCTTGTTTACTTTTTGCCCCTATATTCCGTCTCCGGTCTCCTCTGACGACTTTTTATCAGGCATTTGGAGATCTTTCCTGATATTCAAAAATTCCAAGTCATTTCTTGCCTTGGGCCCATCCTTGGTCCTCTCTGGCATGTTCATCAATATTCCAAGCAAACTCTCAAGGATTTTTTTGTGATATGCATTTGATCAAGGCTATGAGGCGTGTAGAGTTTGGGACAGTATTCCAAGTCCCAAAAAACAGATCTCGTCTTCCGTACCTTTAGCAGGGGCTCCGGCGCCTTTTTCTTCATCTTTCTCGGTGAGGGGCACTCTTCCAAGTTCTTCAATAACTCATATATTTCTATAGTGCTACGCTTACATGGAGGACCTCGATGCTCAGCCTTACCATTCAATAGATCTCCACGCTTTCTCCACGGGTCATCCTTCTCGAGCCACCTTCAATGCCCCATGTACATGATTTTTGAAGACCCGCCATCTTTCGATAGCTGCTGAGAAGTTGTATCATCCATGCACCTCGTGCATCCGCAATATCCATGGCACACCTGGCCGGAGAGATTTCCATAACCAAGATAGGCCTACACCGTCGTGATCAGTGCGGCTCTCATGTAGAAATACTCTCCTCTGCTTGCATCCCATGTCTTGGCCGGCGTTGTCCATAAGGTCTATAGCTCCTCTTTCAGTAACCCGATATACAGATTTATATCATTTCCCAGTTGTCTCGGCCCTTGAATAAGCATAGCCATGTGTATGTATTTTTTGTTCATGCACAACCAGGGGGGAGGTTGTACATCCATACAAACATGGGCCATGTGCTATGATTAGTGTCCTGGTTGCCAAACGGATTCATGTCATCACTACTAGTGCCAAGCGCGATGTTCCTTGGATCATTTGCAAAAAAAATAAAATTCAGCATTTAATGCTCTCCATTGGCTAGCATCTGCGAGGTGTCTCAGCTTCGGATCATCTCTGTCATCTGGCTTCACCCTCTCCGCATGCCAGTGCATAAGCTTTGCTTCCTTAGGATCTACGAAATACCGTTGTAGATGCGGAGTGATCGGAAAGTACCATACAACATTCTGTGGAGCTTTCTTTCCGGCCTTTTTATATCGTGAAGCATTGCACTTTGGATAGATAGTTTTTTCCACGTGCTTATTCTGATATATGATGCAATCATTTATGCATGTGTGATATCTAATGTGTAGCAGATCAAGAGGGCACATGATTTTCTTTGCCTCCTCGACACTAGTAGGACACGGGCTTCCCACGGGAAGAACCTTCTTTAGATACTTCAAAATATCATCCAAGCTTGCATCTGTCCATTTGTTTTTTGCCTTCGTATTTAGAAGTTCTAGTGTGAAACTCAAACGGGTCACCTCGGGATTGTAACCATCATACAAACGAGTAATCGAGTCTACCTCCAGTTGCGCCAGTTTGGCCTCCACTCTAGAAGCAGCTTTGTCGCTAGTCGTCTTCTTGTGAAGCGGGTCTCGAACATGCGGGTCCCGCATGGCTAAACTTAGTAGCGACGAAGACGGCGGCGTGTCCGCGTCTTCTCTGCCTTGAACTGCCTCTTCGCCATCGACATTTCCGAGGCCGTCCTCCTCTTCAGGCACATAATCGGTCATCTCTTTGTCTGGTGGCCCCATGTTGTTATTTCTTGCCCCGTCGACGTCCTCATGATCATCATCATCTTCACTTATCCACCGAGTATGGCCATCCATGAGACCATGCATGAGTAGGTGCGCCTTGAATGTACCACCCTCAAATGGATCGAGCCTGACTATTCCTTTGCATTTTTGACACGGACATACAACATCCTTCAGTCTTTTTTATACATGTCGTCCACATCGGATTGCCAGTATCTTTCCACCATCCTTCCATTCACCTTCATGATCACCTGCATGCGGAGCAAATATTATAACCACGTAGATATGCATGCATGCATGGATCAAATTCATAAAAAATTCGGCATGACCTTCCCTAAACATAGGACATATTGAGTTTTCCCAAAATTCGCCCAAACGGATTTGAATCGACATTTTGGCAAAACATAGACAACTCATGTCACCCACGTTATTTTATCAAATACACAATGTAG
>NC_057813.1:641462166-641470985 GCF_018294505.1 Triticum aestivum
AGATATATAGCTCTAACTAGCTAGCTAGCTAGGGAGAGGGAGCTAGGGAGAGTGTGGGAGGGGAGGGAGAGGAGAAGAGGGAAGGCATTAATGGAAGGGGGTGGTGGAGGGCAAAGAAGAGGGGGAGGAAGGGAATTAATTGAGGGGGTGGTGGTGGAGGGCAGAGAAGAGGGGGGTGGTGGAAGGCCAAAGAAGAAGGGAAGGGAGGGATCCAATGGAGGGGTGGTGGAGGGGGAGCATTGGAACAAGCAAGGTACAAGGAAAGGGGAAGAAAGGAAGGGGGAGAGGAAGAAGAAAGGGGAGGAAGGAGGGGAAAGGTGGTAGGTGGCTCGCGACCATCGCAGTAGCGCGGGGCACCAAATCTCGCTACTGCTATGAGTGCCAGCCAAAATATCTACTGGTAAGTAAAACTAGATATAGCGCTTGTTCAAAAACCACGCTACTGGTACAAGTTTACACATAGAAGAAATAGCAGTAGCGCGTCTAGGTGAACTGGTGCTACATATGTTTTCTTAACAGTAGCACTGGTTAGACTACAAACGCTGCTAATATTTTTTGGTCGGGTGGTGTGGTGTGCCAAACTTACTAGTAGCATGCCCTCCAGAAACCAACATTGCTGCTAAGTTGTACTAGTAGCGCGCTTTATAACATACGCTACTGGTAATTATCTGTAGCGTGGGGTCCAAAAGCAGACGCTACTGGTAAACTTCTATGTATAAGCATTTTCCTAGTAGTGCACCGCCACCGTCTACCCTCCTAGATCTACTTCCACACTGGCAACAGCCATCGCTACTGCAGCACCGTCAAATTCTCAGCAGATGCATACACGGTGCCGCACTAGAGGCGGTACTCTTTCATATCTGCTCAACTTATTTATCGCAGCAAGAAAATAGATCGCCACTGCTTTACTCTAATTTCTTGTCCATCACTTACTTGCTAGTTGAAAGCAAACATTGGTTGCAAAGTTGCCTTTGTCCGGTTTGCACCTTCAGATCCACCATGGCAAGCTCAACACTATACTGCCAATGCTTATGGTTTTCCCCTTTTATATTCCATGCTAGTTAAATGAAAGTAGACTAAATTTCAAAGTTGGGTTAGTAGATTTTTCAGAGGTTGCCGGAGTTTGCTAGTGCAAAGGAAAGGGCTCGGGTGGGGACGGTGGTCGTGGGAGGCGGTGGTGGGGCCTCGCCGAACGAAGAAAACTCGATGCGGGTGGGGCGGGGGTGGGGTGGGGGTGGCGGAGGAACACCGACGGTTGGGGCCGGTGGTCCGGATGGCGGCCCATGCGGTGTTCTCTATGGGAAGAATCATAGACGAGGAAGAAGAAGGGTTAGGAGACGTAGGATCTTCATCCAACCGCCTAAAATGGTCCACTGACCCAAATGACAAAAGGCACGCGACTTGCATGCAGACATGCCTTTATATTCAGTACCATCATCGTACCTTCTTAGCACTGCTCCTGAATCCATCAAGCTAAACAACGTGCCACTCATAATTTCAAACATGTTTCTCAAATACAAATCTGATATGATTGCTGATATTACTAAAACAAATAATGTTTAATTGCTCAGCTAATGTTCCTACTATACTTTCGAAAAGCACGTGCACCACATATAGAGAGACAGCAGGGAGTTGAATTCTTAATGTGCTCTGGTTCAACATGTTAGGGCACTGCGCAACAAACATTTTATTATCCACAATCTGCTTGCTCTTCTTTAGCATGTTCCTCTTCTGTTTTTCTTTAATAAGTACTCTCTCCATTCCTAAATACATGTCTTTGCATAGATTCCACGATGGACTACATATGGAGCAAAATGAGTGAATCTACACTCTAAAATGTATTTGTATACATCTGTATGTGATCCATAGTGGAAATCTCTACAAAGGCTTATATTTTGGAACGGAGGGAGTATGATAGTAGTACAGTATGTTCCTTGTAGTGAAGATGAGCAGGGACATTTGCAGTGTAGAGGTCTATACGGTCGGTTGTGATGGACACTGTGAACTCTTCGGGCCTCTTTGATTCAAAGGATTTTGTGAACATAGGAATAGAATGTGTAGTGGCCTGCCCACTTGAATCCTATAACAATAGCAAGGAAATGTTGGGAGCTGTGTCGGCTTTGAGAGTTACACTGATATTAACAGTACCGCACCTTCAGTTGAAGAGAGCTGGTATCTGAAGCCTTTCTAGCCGTACTGGCAATACTAGCACATATATTCCGGCAAGTTCCACTTTGCTGATTTTACTCTGATGCTTACATTTTCCCGTTATATCTACACTATGATCTGTATAGCTGCTTTATGTCGCACTAGCAGTAGTCCACTCTTGAAGCGAAACATTGCAATGACTTAAAAAATTGGCACCAAGGCATTGAGTGCCATTCTGGATGCAATGAAACTCATACGCTCCCTACCTATAGATTCTTGTTCAGAATATTATCCTAATGAATATTCTAACCTCGAGGAGTCAAAGGCAGATGGCCTGTCCTGTTCACCCATCAAGGTGTCTGTTCTAATTTGGCAAGGTTTTATTGATTGCGCGTATCTTGCATATGTTGTCTTGCATTTCTTCATCTTTTTTACACCACCATTGATAACCCACAAGTGTAGGGGATCGCAACAGTTTTCGATAAGTAAGAGTGTCGAACCCAACGAGGAGCTACAGGTAGAATAAATATTCCCTCAAGTTCTATCGACCACCGATACAACTCTACGCACGATTGACGTTCGCTTTACCTAGAACAAGTATGAAACTAGAAGTACTTTGTATAAGTTGTTGGATAGGTTTGCAAGATAATAAAGAGCACGTAAATAAAAGCTAGGGGCTGTTTAAATAAAGAAGCAATAAAGTAAATATTAGTAGAGAGCTTTTTGTTATGAGAAAGTTATTTGTCCAAGGCAATCGATAACTAGACTGGTAATCAGTGTTGCAATTCTATTTGAGGGAGATGCATAAGCTAACATACTTTATCTACTTGGATCATATGCACTTATGATTGGAACTCTAGCAAGCGTCCGCAACTACTAAAGATTCACTAAGGTAAAACTGAACCATAGCATTAAAGTATCAAGTCCCCTTTTATCCCATACGCAAACAAGCTACTTACTCGGGTTTGTGTTTCAGTCACTCACGCAACCAACCATAAGCAAATCATAAACATATTGCAAACCCTACAGCGGGAATCCCTCACGCTTGCGCGACACGGAGGGCATAATAGGACAGCACCAATAATAAAACATGCAACTCAAACCAATCACGATCATCAATTAACCCATAGGACAAAACGGATCTACTCAAACATCATAAGATAGTCATACATCATTGGGGAATAATATATAGCGTTGAGCACCATGTTTAAGTAGAGATTACACCGGGTAAGAGAGAGGTTACACCGCTGCATAGAGGGAGGAAGAGTTGGTGATGAAGGCGGTGAAGTTGTTGGTGAATATCGCGGTGATGATGATGGCCCACGGCAGCGCTCCGGCGCCACCGTAAGCAAGGGGGAGAGAGGGCCCCTTCTTCTTCTTCTTCTTCCTTGAGCTCCTCCCTAGATGGGAGAAGGGTTTCCCCTCTGGTCCTTGGCTCCCATGGCTTGGGAGAGGTGAGAGCCCCTCCGAGATTGGATCTATCTCTCTGTTTCTGCGTTCTCAGATTCTACCCCTTCACCATTTCTTAAATATCCAGAGATCCGTAACTCTGATTGGGGTGAATGTTTTCCCAGATTTTTCTCATAAAATTAGCATTCTTGTGGCAAAAGAAGAGCCTCAACCGCCTTACGGGTGGCCCACGAGAGCCCAAGGCGTGCCCAGGGGTAGGGGGCGCGCCCCTCTGTCTCGTGGCCACCTTGGACACTATTTCGCGTTGATTCTTCCTCTGGAAAATCCCAAATATTCCAAAATAATTCTCCGTCCGTTTTTATCCCGTTGGGATTCCGTTTGATATTGGTTTTCTGCGAAACATAAAACATGCAACAAACAGGAACTGGCACTGGGCACTGGATCAATATGTTAGTCCCAAAAATAGTATAAAATTTTGCCAAAAGTATATGAAAGTTGAAGAATATTGGCATGGAACAATCAAAAATTATAGATACGACAGAAACGTATCAACCATCATCTTAGTTTACTCATCATATATGTCGAGATGCCATGCCCATCCATTATCAATACATATTCCATCTATCATTAGCCGAACCTGAATATTATTCTTGTGCATCAGGCATCAAAAAGGAAGAGGGTGATTGCTGAACCTGAAGGAGCACGAACAAAGTCCTTGAAGATGTGGTGGTGCCGGAGAAATCGGACAGCACCCCACTTATATTGGTTGTACAACCAGTGACACAAAACGTAGGACTGACTCCAGTAGACTGTACCCATACTTCACTGGCCACACCACTAGCCCCACCACACAGGACTTGCGCTCCAGCAAAAGGTATGCTGATTTTAGTTGCCATAGCACTAGCCGTACCACAGAAAAATCCCACTCCAGTAAAAAGTACGGCAAGTCCACTGGCCGAAGACATATCCCAACTGCAGAGACGGCCAATTCCTGCAGATTGGAACCGCATTCAAGTTATTCCCAGTTTAAAAGACAATCCTTTCAATGTTGTTAGGGACTACGTGCACATATTCCCATCAAGGGAAGATTATAGTGAAGACAAACACCATTTTCACATCTTCCTGTCCCACTTACTGCAAGTGCTATTATTCATGGTGATTATTTTCCTGTTTTCTGCTGATTGAACACATCAATGATTTACATTACATTGTTGTAAGTAGGCGAGGGCCAATCTGGATAGTCATGACGAGCAAAGCTTGCTTGCACTTTTCAAGGAAGCATAGCAACAATATCGGTGTTACCTGAGGAAATCACACTTTGATGGCAAGTCTATAAACGAATTTCTAGTGAAGTCTCCTATGCTAAATTTAGAATACATTGAATGGAAAAACCTTGTTATGCACTGGTCTCGTTCCCAGGACGAGGCACTGTCTGTCATATCACATGACAATTTGAACTTCTACGTTTCCGCATGTGCCTTACAGATCTTGTTTGCAGGAAATCTACTCGAAGGAGAATTCCGGTTTGAAAAGAATGACAGGATATCGCAAATATGCTGCCCGCTGCTTTGCTCTTGTTAGTACCTATTGTCATGTATCATTGTACTTGCATACATACCTAGTTCATTATGTGATAGCAGTATGCATGATAGCTTGCTTATCAATTGTTCACTCCAATTCATCTGATCTGTATGAATGGTTACATTAGTGTAGAATATATCCAATGCCAATAATTTTTTTTAGCTCTGCATAGTTCTTGTAAGTACCTGCTATCCTTTATCAGTGTACTTATACTAACTGGTAGTTGTTCATGTACCATCACTCTGCATCTTATTTTCCTTTATCCTCCATTTTCTACACATCAGATCTATATTTACTCTTACCATTGATGTCATTGAAGAAGTTTAGCTCTGCATTGCTCTTGGTTGTACCTTTTGCATGTATCGTTGTACTTACATTTATAGCTACTTGGTAATGTAGCATCACTCTTCATCTTATCTTAAATATTCTCCATTTTTTCTTATATTATCACATCTATATTTACTCTTAACAAAATGTAGAATAAAGGAAATGCTTATGAAGAATATTCTGTGGTAAACTTCTTGAATTGCCCCCCCCCCCCAATCAAAATGGACAAGGGCTTTATAGAGCCTGTCTTCACCAACAATGTAGGTTTGTCCTTCTCAAGCCTTCAAACTTTGTTGTGTATATTTGGTTAGGCATGACTGCAACAGCTGTTTGTTTTTGGTGTTTGCATCAAATTGCATGTCTAGAGTTTCTTATGTAGTTCATAAACAAAAGTTTGTCCTTCTCAATTTAAGTTTTCAGTTGTACAACCAAGTTCCTTCTTCATACCATGTGAATTAAACTATATAGAGCAAGTGATCTTCTTTTGCACTGCATGTATGCTTCTGTTCTTTTTCCGTAATCCAGTTGTGTGGTGAACTTACCCACTACAGCACAATGTCATATTCTGCAATGTCTTAACTATGAACAATGTCATATCATTCTACTATTATTTAAATCGTCTCTTTATGTGCCAATCTGAAATGGGATAAATTGACAACACACTAACCATTGATCCTTATGAGTTCTTGATATGTAATCCAGTGGTGTTGTGAAGCTGCCAACTCCTTCACAATGTCATTCTCTGCCATGTCTTGACCTGAACAATACCATATTGTGTTAATGCTATTTTAAACTGTGTCACTTTATTCGTCAGTAAGAAATGTGATGAATTGTCAGCACTGATACTTATATGTGCAAAACTTGTCATCTGTCTACTTGTTTATCATTCAGAGTGAGGAGGATATAAGTGTGAAACAAGTGTAGTGTCGTCAGCTTTCTCAGCTGCTTGCACTGCAGCTCCCGAGCAGGGCTAACCTTTCTTGAACTCTATTGAAGTGATGTCGGTTTTGAATATTATTTTGTCAGCGTGTTTATTTGCACTGGTGGCGATCTTTGATGCCCAGTGTATGTAATCTGCTATCTGCTTGTGCTTTATTATCATAGTGGTGAACTTTGATGCCCAGTGGATGTTATATGCCGTAATTTCTTTAATGTATAGTCTAGGTTTTTTCTTATTCACGATGCTGCAGTTATTTTACTATATATATATATATATACATATATATATATATATATATATATATATATATCCTGTCTTCGCAGTAAAATGGTCAAATCGTAAAATTACGGGACATATCGGGCCGTCACGCATATCACTATGTATGGTCCGCATCATGGGCCCCATCATCTTGGTCCATTAACAGGCCTAAATGTAAAATGTCCCACTAGTAGATTCGGGCCTTTGATAGGCCGAGTAAACTGCCGACCCTATTTTGGCAAGAAAACTCAATGGAATTTTAGGAGGCTGAAAAGTAGGTTGGGCCTGAAACATGCCGAACAGGTCACAGGTCGGCAATAGGCCAAAATAGACCCCGGCCCATGATTGTGCCAATCACATCACGGGATGTTCACAGGCCAAAATTGTCTCGGTCCTTGTTTGATCCAATCAGATTATCAGCTGTGAACAGGCCGGATGCAAACCGGGCCGTATTTAGGCCCAACTATATGATGGGCTTTTAACAGGCCAAAATAAATACAGGGCAAAATTGTTAAACCGGCATTTAACAGGCTGAAACTAATATCAAGCCGAATTACTAAATGGGCCTTTAGCAAGTGGGCACAAAAGCATAGCGTCCAGTTGATGGGCAAAATCTGATATGGGCCATAATTTAGCCCAAAGCCTCTTAATGGGCCGGATGTGATCTTGGCCATAATTTGGCCCAGAACGTGGTAGGCTTTTACGGGCCGGATCTCATATGGGCCTTTATTAGGCCTGGAACGTGGCAGGCCGTTAATGGATCAGATCAATTATGGGCCGACATTTGGCCCAAAACATGGCAGCCTGTTAATGGGCCGGCCCACTAGTGTCCTCAAAATCTTGTGGGCCTTTAGCTGGGCCGGCCCATTATGGTCGGTGAAATCTTGTGGGACTTAAGTTGGGTCGGCCCATTATGGTCCACAAAATCTTGTGGGCCTTTAGATGGGCCTGCCCATTATGGTCCGCAAAATCTCGTCGGCCTTTAGCTGGGCCGACCCATTATGGTCTGCAAAATCTTGTGGGCCCTTAGTTGGGCTGGCCCATCTAATCTTTATGGGCCACTCTTGGGTCGGTCCACATGTCAACATATCATAGGCGCATCTCGCCCATTGGATGAGTGACACCTCTTAGGGCCCTTGGGACTGAGCTTTAGCTCCTTACTACACCTGCCTTTGAGTCAATAACATGTGGACCCGATAGGTGGCTGGTCCACATGTAATGCTCCCAAAGGCAGAGGGGCAGTGGGGCCGAGATGGGTGAGCCGCAGGTCGGGGGACGTGTGGTGTCATGGGTTCGAGCGGCGTCGTGGGAATCATGTGTGGCTGTCGTAGAAACTTGATGCTCGCCGCATTTCAGGTGGCCCACATGTCATGCACACAAAGGCAGAGGGGCGGTGCGGCCGAGAGGGGTGAGGCGGACGTCGGGGGACGTGGTGCCGTGGGTTGGAGCGGCGTCATGGAAATCGCAAGTGGTAGTGGATGAAACATGATGGTCGCCGTAGTTGAACTTCCATGGACAAGTTTTCATGTCTACGGACACATGCATTGCATATCCAACACTCGAAGGAGTAGTAGCAAAAGCTAGGCGGATAAATAGTTCATTATAGTCAAGCGGACCCACGCTACTACTTGTTCCAAAGACATGCACACCATCGAAATATTCCATCTATATCAATATACACCGAGAGGGAATAAATTTTTTTACAAGAGAGGAAATAGTTCATCCATCCATAATGCCATGCTGCTGGTGTAGCCTTCTTCTTCTTCTTCTTCTTCTTCTTCTTCTTCTTCTTCTTCTTCTTCTTCTGCTTCTTCTTCTTCTGCTTCTTCTTCTTCGGCAGTAGAGTTGAACACAGACTCTGCCGTTAAGGGAATCTGCGTCACCGGACCCCCGGACCTGTGCCTGAATGTGGGTTCCGAACCGCGCGCGCCCGGGCCCATCGAGTCCGATTGGGCTCCAGGAATGGAGTTCACCGCCGCGGATATCTTTCAGCACTCCCCCTTTGGCGATGTGCTAAGTTCATTGAGGTCTCTCTCTCTCTGTCAGGAGATTCCTGGCCGAACTATGTCCGGCTCGAGTGGGAAGCGGGCGACGAAGAAATTCGTTACCCACCCACCACCCACTTAATAGCCACTGTCGATGATTTGACCGACAT
>NC_057813.1:641471384-641480868 GCF_018294505.1 Triticum aestivum
TCAACACTAGCTATGGAGGTGGCTATTAGAACCGTTAGTTTGCTTCAAGATCCGAACTTTACTGTGGATAAGGTTCCTATTTGTTGATTTATAGATGCTCGCATTTACCAAAGAGGAAGCCATGTGGGGGTGCTTTACATGGCAGCGGACCAAAATGGCAACCTACACCTGCAATGGCAGGAGTACTCAGGGAATGGACGCATCTCCTTTCTAGCATTGGTTCTCGAGCATCATCTGTTTTGGGTAAGCCTATGCTCTAGGTTTTGTTGCCTTGTTCATGTTGAAAGGTTCTATCCATCCCAAGCTATTTTTAGCATGTATGAACGTCCATTGTATGCATCAAATGTGAAAGGTTCGGTACCTTTAATTCACGTTGGCTTATAGAGTACACACTAAGACAAAATTCTGTAGGCTGAATACTTTAATGCGTTGCAGCATGCATTCTTGACTAATCCTCCCATAGTCTTGACAAAGAAACATGGAGGTTTTACAATGTGGCTCCGTTCTCAATGGCAGTATCACCTCCTCCAGTGGGCATCAAGGTTGACGCTAATTTTCGTATTTTTCTTAAGCTTCTTCTAATTACTGTTAAAAAAACTTCTGCTAATTACAGTTTGTTGGGTGGAGGAGCGACCAGCCATGTAAAGAAAATGAGACGTAGAAATGAAAATACAAAATATATGTTGTGAGAGTTGGATTTTAGTAAACTGTATAGTTATTTCGTTTTATAAAACACGTTTTGTTAAACAAATAATCAAAATATGGTAAATGTGAAATTTTGGCGACCCAAGATTGGATGAAAAAAATACACATTTATTTAATTAATTGTCATTAAGCCTTGTAGATCACTATTTTGGAGTATATATTTACTAACAAAAAATGCATTTAACTTCGAACATTGGTTAAAAATACATTTTACTTATTTTTTCAAGTCAATTCTACAAATGCAAAAGAAGGAAGGTGCAGTCCCTACTTTCATCTATGTGCACATACACGGCAACTAGCCAGACAGAGTAAGAAGCAGCCCCTTCTTTCAACCATGCATAGACATATACTCCTACTTCCAGTTTTGCGTCACGGGTATGGTCAGACCACGGTCCTTCACATGCATGGCTTGGCTCCTTCAGTCATTCTCATGAACATGTCGCGCTGGTCATTGCACCCCACATGACTCTCTATCTCTCCGTTTTTGCTGGTTGCCGACTGTGGGCATGCCACTGCTGTCCAGCTGCCTTGCTTGGTTTCAGTTTGGTGGTTAATCATCCCTAAAAGGAAACTTGATGGCTAATTGTGTGTTTGACTAGTGAGGTGGTACCACTCCCAAAGTGCTAGTATTTCATTAGTGCTTGGCTAATGCGTGCATGGTATAGGATCTGGGACGTTCTCGTCAATGAGTTCGTGAGCTAAGTCGGCTCTATCAGTTTGTTATTTCCACACACTAGAGAGAAATAGGATGACCAGAACTGGATGCTTGTACAAACTGGAACCTTCATTTTTCATTGCCCAGACCGTACACAATCGTATGTGTGCACTCTTTTTATTGGACCGGGCACCTTTTATACCATGAGCGTTGTATCCACCAGAGCACCACCCGGGTACACACACGCACGCGCACGCGCGCGCGCGCACACAGAGAGAGAGAGAGAGAGAGAGGTTGGGTGTATATGGATGGTCAGAGGCGGCGGTGGACCGTCAAAGGGAGCTGCTTGACAAGGATGGTGCGTCAAAGGGTATAATGTTAGAGGTATAAAAGGTGCCTGGTCCAATAAAGAGAGTGCACACATACGATGTGCAAGGTTGAGGGACAATTCTGTTCAGTGACACCTCCATCAACCACCTGCTCGACTAGGGTTGTGCCCTGAGGGGTCTAACTTTCATGGTATGAAAGGTGTCCGGTCCAGTAAAAAGAGTGCACTCATATGATTGTGCAAGGTTTGGGTAATGGAAAATGAAACTTCCCGTGTCATTGTAATGATATAGAGATACTTCCTGTTTCATATTTCATTCACAATTGTTCATTCGTCACTTGGCGTATCGTCTTATGCCAACTCTACAAATATATATTTCGAGTGGGTTTAACCACATGTCAAGTGTTGGTTCCAACATTACATTCTAATCCATCTGTCCATTGACCAACACACACACACACACATTGCAATAGTTGACATGAAAAGCTTCAACCCTATTTTTGAAAAGCTTCAACACGGCGATAAAAAGCTGGAATTGGCACCTCACCATTGATGAAATGGCGGCACTCCTTCACCGAAGCTGCGACCTTCACCGACGGGAGCTGCATCCGGCGGAGCCGGCGAGAGCCACGGTGATGGGGGGTGCTGCGATCGGGCCGGGCCACGCTGGGAACAAGTGATGGTGATGCTGGAGAGGAGCCATGTAACCTAAGCGATGCGGTGAAACTATAGCGCTCTCTCACTCACAAACAAATCCTCTCTATATATCTGCCTATGTATATATCTATCACTGTCACTCTAATCACTTATCATCCAGACCAACGCTCACACAACGTATAAAGGGTTAGAGTGCGAGTGAAAAAGGTCAGACTGAGGTGCTGTTTCAAGTTTCGAAAAACGTGCTTGCAAAGTCATACACCGCTCAAAAACATTGTCATTTACAACACAAATATTATCGTTCGGAAAACATGCACGGTGCAGAAGGGGTGATGGTGGGTGCAACGTCCAATGTATAGAAATGTTCTCATACTAAAAAAGTAGGGTGCCCTCATTCAGGGTATGAATAGATCTTATGATATAGGAAGGTTCTAATGAGCCTGTAAGTTCCTGTTTTGATCACCCTGTTACAGCTGATGTTAGAACAACACCAAAGTGTATCATCAAATATGGAGTGACTCGATACTATCGTGGTCTATAGGAAGGTTCTGGTAGATAAAAAATAGGGTTCCCATATGCGGGTATGCATGGTTCGAACAATGTAAAATGGAGGCTCGTGTGTAATCTAACAATGTGGTGATACTTTGTACCGCTCTCCCAGTCGCTAAAAATCCTCTCTATCTATCTATCTATCTACTAAATATGTCATGTTATCTTTTATATTCTGTATTTTTTCCAAATGAGTTTGTTGATTTGTAATGTCCAGCGTTTAGAAAGGTTCTCATTACACATAAGAGGGTGCCCCCTGCGAGTATGCTTGGTTCCGGCAATGTAAAATGTAGGTTCCCAAGCAACCTAAGCGATGAGGTCAAACTATACCACTCTCTCACTCATAAATAAATCCTCTCTATATATCCGTCTATCTATCTATATATCTGTCACTATCTCTTTCTAATCGCTTATCATCCGGACCAAAGCTCACACAACGTATAATGGTTAGAGTGCGAGTGGAAAAGGTCAGGTTGAGGCATGTTTCAAGGTTCAAAAATGTGCTTGACCAATTCCATACAATGACCCGGTCAAAAAAATTGTAAATAGGTTGTGGAGGCAATTAGAAGCTACCATATCATTACAACACAAATATCATCGCTCAAAAAACTAGCACGGTATAGAAGGGGTGATGGTGGGTGCAACGTGCACTGTATAGAAAAGGTTCTCTTACTCAAAAAATAGGGTGCCCTCATGCGGGCTATGAAGGGTTCTGACGA
The DNA here is from genome assembly GCF_018294505.1 of Triticum aestivum. Classification (NCBI taxonomy): domain Eukaryota; kingdom Viridiplantae; phylum Streptophyta; class Magnoliopsida; order Poales; family Poaceae; genus Triticum; species Triticum aestivum. The sequence goes on from NC_057813.1 coordinate 641,474,998, forward strand.
TACAGAATGGTTGTGATGATATCGAAAAGATGGACTATGCTCTCTTGGCATGGTGGCAACAGTTATATGGAATTTTGCCCGTCGGGCTCTGGCCTGACTAGGAGGCCCTAGAACTGACCAGGCGCCCCACCATGCTGGACCACAACCCACACCCGAATCCACTTGAGAAAGACGAACCACGCCACCACAACTCACGCCGCTAACAAAGCACCGATTGGAGAAGCATCTGACTAGTCCCCCGGTGCCGCCCTGAGAACGCCCTGCCAGCACCGCAGCCACGGGCGCCCCCTCCACCAGCCAACGAGCATGGTGGAGCCGGCCGCATGCAGCCCAATCTTCCCTCAGCCCGCGCCGCATGACAGCAGACCGACGCGAGGTTCGACTGGATTGGGTTGACATCGTCCCGCATGCCGCCACCCGAAGAAGAGAGACACACCTGACTAGAGCACCAGGACGCTGCCGCCCCATCGCCAGGGGAAGACGCCGCCACTCCGCACGCTGTCTGTCGCGCTGCCAGTCCGTATGGCAGCCCTGCTGCTCCACACGCGACCATCCTGCACTGCCACCGAGACGTCAGGAGAAGAAGCAGGCCCCATCACCACCCACGTCAACTAGACTTTGCCCGGCGGCGCCTCTGGGCGGCAGTGGGTGAGGTAATAAGTCGAGAGAGGGGAAGGGAGTGGCGGCAGTGCTAGGGTTTGCCTCTGCGTTTTTTCCTTGTTATTAAACGGATTTTCGAATAAGCATATATATATATATATATATATCAGCCCCCATCATTTTCAACAAATGCTAATGCCTCATATCTGTGTACTCAGTCTCTGTGTAACAAGTCGGGATCGTGTTGCCGGAAATATAATACTCTCTTCATCCTAAAATAATTGTCTCAACTTAAATACAATTTTATACTAAAGTTAATAAAGTTAAGACACTTATTTTGGGATAGAGGGAGTACCATCAAAAGAAAATGGCTGAGGAACAAGGTGATGCAATAAATCATTCCGCGTAAAATAAATCTCATGTTTTGTCCGTCAGTATTATCATGACTGTGCCCCTATCACTCGCCCTTTTGTTTTCAGTGTCGTAACAAATTACAACGACATCACTTGCTACTTCCTCCATTGCATATATGTTTTCTTGGATCTTAAGAAAAAGGCAGGTTCCACAGTTCTTTCTGAGTTTGGAATTAAGAAGGCCGCATATTATTTGTTAACCCATCTACTCTTTTATAGTACAATGAGAGGCAGTGGCTATATGCATCGTTCTGATGCAGAGGCCGAGGAGTCCCCTCTTTTCGAAAAAAAAGTACAATGAGAGGCAAATGGATATCCGTTGGAGGGACTTGGCCGTAGCCGCTCACGAGCAATCATCTTATGGACCATCCAGCAATTCTGCAGGTGTCTGTTTTTTAGCTTCCAGATTCTAGCCTGTCTTTTTTCGATGACCATCCGAATACTGAACAATGAGTTAGAGAACGGCAATTCATTCTCTCTAATTCAATCTCAAACTGGTGCGAATGCTGACTAACTCAGGTAAAAAAACATTGCCGCATTTGCAGGAGCTAATTCATCTGGTCGTGTGCCCGACAACATATTTGACTCAGGTCGGTTATCGGACATATGATGTGGTCTCCTTGAGCTCTCTCATCTGTGACACCGCCCAAACTCCATCTCGATGACGTACTGTATTTTCTCGTCGTTCAACGAGGCGATCAAATCATGCATCTTCTTCACGCTGCACCTCGAACGGATCGCGGGCGCCTTTCCAGGCCTGGTTTTGATCTTCCTTGTCAGACTTTGAATCCGCAACGCCCCCTCCTGCAGGGAAACCAATCCCCTCTTCGTCTTCTGATTCGGATGATACATCGTCAATCCGTCGGGCCATGCTCGGCCCCGAAGGCGGGATCCCATACCCATCCATCCTGCGACAAAAAAAGGCCAGCAAGAGATGGTCAGTTTTCTCGACGATTCAGGTTCACCATTACAGGCACGTTGGTGGTGTAGTGGACAAAGGATGGCATTAAGATTGAGATTTCTATTTGTCATGTGCGCAGACATGATTTTACATGATCAATGAATATATATACCCAACGTGCAAACCGATTGGTGAGCTTGAGAAGCGAATACACACGGAAACCATGAAAAAACGGAAGAACTACGATATCGAGAAACACGACACAGCAGGTTCGCTCCCCTAGTACGGTGTGGAATCCTCAACTTGGTCTACAAAACACACTGGATGGGAGACGGAGATACCTTAGATTGCCGTGTGCCCCCGCCCTACGAACAAACGAAGTTCATCAATCTTCCAATCAATGCGATTCAACCTCTGGCAAATTTGATAGCGGACACCAAATGGTCTGCTCGGCTTTCGCAGGAATAGATGCGCTGGGCTTTTAGCCGCCCCGTGAATCCGATCACGGGCCGCCCCTCGCTGTCTGCGCGATAATGTACAAGGGGGAGCCGACAAAAAATTTTCAGGCGATCTCTGAACCCCGGATTCCACGAGAAACGAGCCAGGCGTTTTGTTTCGGGGGTGAGCATTGACTTCGTCCCAGTAAATCTGGTGTTTTTTTACAGCCCCATCGCGGTAAGTAATTATGGAGCCTTGACGAGGTTTTTTTGGGAAATCTAAACTAAGGTTTTTTTAGGTAACCACATATATTCCATTCGAAAAACGGATTAGGAATAGTATACATAGTGTCACAATATGAGACATACATAAATATCTTGTAATGTTGCAACAAAGACTCCACAAAAGTAAAAATAGAATTTTACTCCAGCAGAATCTTCGTATATAAGGATGCTTTTTGAGCCGATGAACCAAATGCAAGCGACGAGACAGAGTCTGGCACGTCGGCCAGGGATCTTCCCCGTGTCCGTTAGATCGCAGCATCGTCAACTTCATCTGATCGGGTCGAAGAAGAGGAACGCCGCTATTTGCCGCCATCCACACACCCCACTGCAAGGCACCAAACACAACCACAACAGACAACGCAAACACCACGCAAACACAAATCTCAATGGATTTGAAGGCCGGCAAGAAAACCGAGCCACCTGCTCAGTGCCATCCATTAGAACGGCACCGAGATGGAGAAAGAGCAGAAGCAGATTATTCCGACGCGGCGCTGTCTCCAACATTGATGCACCACCTTCTAACAGAAAACTATGCCTATCCTATCTCCCATTGCGAGTATGCATGGTCCCAGCAATGTAAAATGTAGGTTGTCATGTAACCTAAGCGATGCGGTGAAACTATAGCGCTCTCTCACTCGAAAACAAATCCTCTCTATATATCTTTCTATGTATATACTATCACTGTCACTCTAATCACTTATCATCCAGACCAACGCTCACACAACGTATAAGGGTTAGAGTGCGAGTGAAAAAGGTCAGGCTGAGGTGTTGTTTCAAGTTTCGAAAAACGTTCTTGCAAAGTCATACACCGCTCAAAAATATTATCATTTACAACACAAATATTATCGTTCAGAAAACTTGCACGGTGCAGAAGGGGTGATGGTGGGTGCAACGTCCAATGTATAGAAATGTTCTCATACTAAAAAAGTAGTGTGCCCTCATGCAGGGTATGAATAGATCTTACGATATAGGAAGGTTCTAATGAGCCTGTAAGTTCCTGTTTTGATCACCCTGTTACAGCTGATGTTAGAACAACACCAAAGTGTATCATCAAATATGGAGTGACTCGATACTATCATGGTGTATAGGAAGGTTCTGGTAGACAAAAAATAGGGTTCCCATATGCAGGTATGCATGGTTCGGACAATGTAAAATGGAGGCTCGTGTGTAATCTAACAATGTGGTGATACTTTGTACCGCTCTCCCAGTCGCTAAAAATCCTCTCTATCTATCTATCTATCTACTAAATATGTCATGTTATCTTTTATATTCCGTATTTTTTCCAAATGAGTTTGTTGATTCGTAACGTCCAGCGTTTAGAATGGTTCTCATTACACATAAGAGGGTGCCCCCTGCGAGTATGCTTGGTTCCGACAATGTAAAATGTAGGTTCCCATGCAACCTAAGCGATGAGCTCAAACTATACCACTCTCTCACTCATAAATAAATCCTCTCTATATATCTGTCTATCTATCTATATATCTGTCACTCTCTCTTTCTAATCGCTTATCATCCAGACCAACGCTCACACCACGTATAATGGTTAGAGTGCGAGTGGAAAAGGTCAGGCTGAGGCATGTTTCAAGGTTCAAAAATGTGCTTGACTAATTCCATACAACGACCCGGTCAAAAAAAATTGTAAATAGGTTGGGGAGGCAATAAGAAGCTACCATATCATTACAACACAAACATCATCGCTCAAAAAACTTACACGGTATAGAAGGGGTGATCGTGGGTGCAACGTGCACTGTATAGAAAAGGTTCTCTTACCCAAAAAATAGGGTGCCCTCATGCGGGCTATGAAGGGTTCTGACGATACAGAATGCTTGTGATGATATGGAAAAGATGGACTATGTTCTCTTGGCATGGTGGCAACAGTTATTTGGAATATTTTCCGTCGGGCTCTGGCCTGACTAGGAGGCCCTAGAACTGACCAGGCGCCCCACCATGCTGGACCAGAACCCACACCCGAATCCACTTGAGACAGCCGAACCACGCCACCACAACTCACGCCGCTAACAAAGCACCGATTGGAGAAGCATCTGACTAGTCCCCCGGTGCCGCCCTGAGAACGCCCCGCCAGCACCGCAGCCACGGGCGCCCCCTCCACCAGCCAACGAGCATGGTGGAGCCGGCCGCATGCAGCCCAATCTTCCCTCAGCCCATGCCGCGTGACAGCAGACCGACACGAGGTTCGACTGGATTGGGTTGACATCGTCCCGCATGCCGCCACCCGAAGAACAGAGACGCACCTGACTGGAGCACCAGGACGCTGCCGCCCCATCGCCGGGGGAAGACGCCGCCACTCCGCACGCTGGCTGTCACGCTGCCAGTCCCTATGGCAGCCCTGCGGCTCCACACGCGACCATCCTGCACTGGCCACCAAGACGTCAGGAGAAGAAGCAGGCCCCATCACCACCCACGTCAACTAGACTTTGCCCGGCGGCGCCTCTGGGCGGCAGTGGGTGAGGTAATAAGTCGAGAGAGGGGAAGGGAGAGGCAGCGGTGCTAGGGTTTGCCTCTGCGTTTCTTTTTTCCTTGTTATTAAACGGATTTTCGAATAAGCATATATATATATATATATATATATATATATATATATATATATATATATATATAGGGAAAATCCATCCTACCACGCATCATTTTCAACAAATGCTAATGCCTCATATCTGTGTACTCAGTCTCTCTGTAACAAGTCGGGGATCGTGTTGCCGGAAATATAATACTCTCTTCGTCCTAAAATAACTATCTCAACTTAAATACAATTTTATACTGAAGTTAATAAAGTTAAGACACTTATTTTAGGATAGAGGGAGAACCATCAAAAGAAAATGGCTGAGGAACAAGGTGATGCAATAAATCATTCCGCGTAAAATAAATCTCATGTTTTGTCCGTTAGTATTATCATGACTGTGCCCCTATCACTCGCCCTTTTGTTTTCAGTGTCGTAACAAATTACAACGACATCACTTGCTACTTCCTCCATTGCATATATCACTAGTAGAAAAGGGGGCATCAGTCCCGTTTCGTAAGGGCCTTTAGTCCGGGTTCTTGAACCGGGACTAAAGGGTCATGACTAATGCCTCCCCCTTTAGTCCCGGTTCTAACACGAACCGGGACAGATGTGCCTCCACGTGGCTGGTGCGCCGAGCCCAGGCAGGAGGGCCTTTGGTCCCGGTTGGTGGCACCAACCGGGACCAAAAGGCATCGACGCGTCAGCATTTCAGTGGCC
>NC_057813.1:641481039-641483230 GCF_018294505.1 Triticum aestivum
TGTTTAATATATTGTGTTAGCTAGCTAATTAATAGAGAGAAGTGTCCTTTCTTATGTCCGTGCTTGGTCGACGCTACATACTGTACATAGAGAGGCCCTCGACACGCTAGCTAGTAAGAAAATGAATGGAACCATTAAGTACAGAAGTTCGTCATGCATACAGAGAGAAGTGATCGATCGACCTCTCCTTCTCCGAGAGATTGGTCGAACAACAAGTTTTCGTATTATCTATCCGACGATACTGGCTACATACATATACAATATGTAAAATCTCTTACATTTCCCTAGCAATTGAAATCAATTTCCACATGATATTCTCCGGCTTTATTGATGACGTGGTCAAGAAAGAATCCCGCCAATTCCTCTTGAATTGCTTTCATGCGATCTTGTTCTAGGAGTTCATCCCGCATCTGCCACGTCTAATTTGAAGAAGGGGGTTAATACATATATGAATGAAACTCAACAAAAATGATGGTGCAATAAAATGAAATTATGAATATTATTGCTTACGCACTTCATATTGTCTTTTAGAGTAGCCCCGCTTATGTTTCAAAGTCGCGTTGTAGATGAACTCGCACACGTAGTATCCACAGAAATAATTCCCTTGTTCCTGCCACAAGCACTTTACGAGAAATAGAGGGCAATCAAACTGATAATAAAGCATTATAAATGGCATTGATGAAAGTACAGCTATGGAATCAACGGGAGATGCGCGCAACAAGCTAGCTAGTAGTACTTACTTTCGGGTATGTATATCGCAGCTCCTTCGGCAGTCCCGGAACTTCTGCGGTGAACTGTTTCCAAACCCTGCAAGACAAAGAAAATAAATATTATTACTTGAGATATCAGGAAATGAACAAAAAGTTGCCGATATGGTGTGATAAATTATCGATTGAACTTACTTGTTGAGTATTTTAGTTATGTCCGCAAAGGTTTGGGGATCTTTTCTTCTCAAGTCTGAGATGTTTACTACTCCCCGCTCAAGCTTAATCTCCAGAAGAACATAGTGAAAAGATGGACTATGCTCTCTTGGCATGGTGGCAACAATTATTTGGAATTTTGCCCGTCGGGCTATGGCCTGACTAGGAGGCCCTAGAACTGACCAGGCACCCCACCATGCTGGACCACAACCCACACCCGAATCCACTTGAGACAACCGAACCACGCCACCACAGCTCACACCGCTAACAAAGCACCGATTGGAGAAGCATCTGACTAGTCCCCCGGTGCCGCCCTGAGAACGCCCCGCTAGCACCGCAGCCACGGGCCGGCGCCCGCTCCACCAGCCAACAAGCATGGTGGAGCCGGCCGCATGCAGCCCAATCTTCACTCAGCCCGCGCCGCGTGACAGCAGACCGACGCGAGGTTCGACTGGATTGGGTTGACGTCGTCCCGCATGCCGCCACCCGAAGAAGAGAGACGCACCTGACTAGAACACCAAGACGCTGCCTCCCCATCGCCAGGGGAAGACGCCGCCACTCCGCACGCTGGCCGTCGCGCTACCAGTCCCTATGGCAGCCCTGCGGCTCCACACGCGACCATCTGGCCACCAAGACGTTAGGAGAAGAAGCAGGCCCCATCACCACCCACGTCGACTAGACTTTGCCCGGCGGCGCCTCTGGGTGGCAGTGGGGGAGGTAATAAGTCGAGAGAGGGGAAGGGAGTGGCAGCGGTGCTAGGGTTTGCCTTTGTGTTTGTTTTTTCCTTGTTATTAAAGGGATTTTCGAATAAGCATATATATATATCAGCCCCGATCATTTTCAACAAATGCTAATGCCTCGTATCTGTGTACTCAGTCTCTCTGTAACAAGTCGGGGATCATGTTGTCGGAAATATAATTCTCTCTTCGTCCTAAAATAATTGTCTCAATTTAAATACAATTTTATACTAAAATTAATAAAGTTAAGACACTTATTTTGAGATAGAGGAAGAACTATCAATAGAAAATGGCTGGGGAACAAGGTGATGCAATAAACCATTCTGCGTAAAATAAATCTCATGTTTTGTCGTTAGTATTATCATGACTGTGCCCCAGCACGGGGTGTTAAGGCTCCAAGGGGTCGGTTGTCTCTTACTAGGCAGGGTGCGTGAAACTGCTGTGGACTGGAAAGTTGAAGCAGGTGCGGTCGCTGCATAGTGTTGTGGCTGAATGCTCCAGGGGCGGACGCACGTTGAGCTCAGTGGGGGCCAA
>NC_057813.1:641483460-641486494 GCF_018294505.1 Triticum aestivum
AATACTAGCCCATAGTATACGGCCTTGCCCCCACTCAGCCCATACTCTTTGCCTCCACTCATTTTTTTTTCTGGTTATTTTACAAACAAAGCCCGTATGTGAGAAAGAGAAACAAGTCAGCCCATATGGCTTGGACATGTACGGACTACCAGCTTTGCACGAAGCGGAAGTGTCGCCTTCCGCTCGTGAATCTGGTGAGAAAGAGAAACAAGTCCGGACGCGACCATCGGCCAGACGAGATGTGTCGCGCCCTCGCCAGCTGCCTTCAAGCTCCGGTAATCACCGATTTGCCGTCAATCCGGGTTTGTACACGCTGCCGTTCTTTGCTCCCTGCGCTTTTAATTGATCAAAAGGTCAGCCCTAGCCCTAGGTTGTTCATCTTTACAATCTTCTGTTCCAATTTTTAAATTGGTGTTCTTATCCAACTTTCATGTTAGAAATCAGTGAGTTTTACATTTTGACGATGCAAGCAAGGTGCTTCTGCGATTTCATATAGATCGGGTAAAGAAAAGAAAAAAAGACATGGTGATGTGTTTTATCAAAAGGAAAACTAGGTCAAAAACTAAAAGAGAAAAATGAAGAGAAAATAAGGAAAAACAGCTATGTCGACGCCGGTCGACCAAAACACCATTGATAGGGGAGCTAAATGAAGAGATTTTCTTTTTTGCAAAATCTACAACTGGCAACACCCGTGAATTTTGTTGATTCGAACTAACTTTCTACGAATCCATCTAAAAGAAAGAGAAGTACATATTTCCTTTGCTTTGTAGTTTGGATATTATCCTTAATGAGGTGATAGTTAAACAATTCCATGGAAAAAATCATGAGTGTGACGAAACAAAATGAGGTGATGTGCTCAAGATTATTTCTCACTAAATTTTACATGTTTTCTTCTTACAAATTGCATGCCATAAATTGTATTCAAGACCAAAAAATGGCACATTGATATTTCTCAATTTACCAGGTCATGATTAGTTTACTTTTACTTTGGCGATGAGCTTATCGTAAATATGTGTGATGAAACTATATTGTAAGGAAATATATGATATTTTCTTCTTCTTAAGCACTATATGTATGCTTGTGTAGTTGTGTCGCTAGTTTTTATAAATGATTTAGCCATTAGTTCTTACACCATCTCCTTACAGTTTTTTTTCCTATACATCTTTGCCCCCTCTCAGTTTTCTTCCTCGGTGCTCGCACCGCGGTTATTACTTTGACTCGTGCTCGTGGCAGGCATCCAGGGTACTGGATCGCCTGCTTCTTGAAAAATGCTGCGTGGTAAAAAGGCAATGGAACGTCATCCTAATATCTACCCCCAGCGTGTGTACTCTAGCATGCCAGTCCATGGCCGACGGTGGCAACGACCTCCTCGGTTAAGATCCTCCTCTAATCGAGTGCGGTTTTGCGGCCTTGACAAGTGCAAGCGCAAGTTGATGTCGGGCAGGAATTGCAAGTTAATGATTACAAATGCTAATGATCGCCAAAAGGCGAGGAGATACACAACACGATCCGTGTCCAGACGTCAGTGGAAGAGACGTTGCGATGCAACAGGTGTAGAGAATATAGACGAGGCCGTGGTGTCACCCTGAGCTAAGCTGGGAGCATGCGATGACTCACGGTCGCGGCCTCGCGGGAGGCGCTGCGCCGACAAGATGGACCTTGCCATATGCTACTATACTTGTCGTGGTCCGTTGAACCGGCTGCTGCGATGTGCGCGCTCTACCCAGTAATCCAGTATCTCCTCTATTCTTTTCTTTTCTCTATATACAGTTCTACACGATGTGGTAGCTACTGAGTTGGATAAAAGCATGAGCAGCTCACGATGGACACACACTGACACACACGTGTTCACTGGCCGTTCATGGAGCCTATCATGCGCGATGTGCCTACTTCCCACTGCATCGATCGCGCCGTGTATGAGTGATTTGCCTCGCTCGCCACTGCCAGCGTCTAGGCCGTCGGCGACGCACAGCTCGATGGAGTCTTTCTCGCGGCCATGGTGGCGTCACTCATGTGGAGGGGTGGCATGGCCTCCAACTGCTCCAGCGGTAGCGCGTCGTTGTGGGGTCAATGTGACGCTGCAGTGTGGGGAATGCGCCGATGAAGCTCGACAGTGAAGTCTGTGCCCCTTAGGTTGGTAGCGCGTCTAGCGACGACCCGGTCGTCGAGCGTGGAGCGCACGAGACTCAGTCCCAGGGCAGGGCGAGGTGAAGTTCGCACCGATGTCCACACACCGCGCCTGACTCCCAACTCGCGAGAGCACCACACGGTTATCCGACATGGACGCACGCCTGAAGGAAGCTGCTGCCTATCTCTGTAGAAAAACTTGACCATGAGAGCGGGGCGGCGTGTGCATGCTTTCTTTATTTTCTTTCCCTGTTAATTTAATTTACAACTTCTCTTTAGAATTAGCAGCTTGCTCCTGAGCCCGGCCATAGCATCGCATGTGTCCGAAAAGGACCAGATACGCACGCGTGACCATGAGATACGACCTCCTAAGGAAGATGGTGCCAGCTGTAGGAAAAAAAACATGCGAAAAAAAGAACTAAGGGTGGAAGGTTTGCACCTTGTGCCTCAGGTTCTCCAGAACGGATGGAACCGGCTGGAACTGAACACGACCGGGCCCCCGGTCTGCCACCGTGCCAGGCTAGTGCCTGCACACTACTGGCCCTCGTAGGGCAGCGTGGTCCTATAACCTCTATAAAAGGAAATAACTATCTAATCCTTAATAAAACGAAAATGCAAAGGAAAGAGAAGGGACCATATCCCAACATGAATGGACGCTCGTGATTGCAGCCGCACCAGCGAAACTTTATATCTTTCCTTTTTCATATATATATATATATATATATATATATATATATATATATATATAGGAAAAATCCATCCTACCACCCGGTGGTAGTTATCCCACATGTCTCATATACTAGCATGTGGTACTATATATACTATTTTATTATTTTAAATATGTTCATATACTATATCTAAGATATTTTAAAACAAGTTACATGAAAAAATTGCACATGTGCCCATA